>NC_134691.1:336080232-336155232 GCF_050947455.1 Rhinoderma darwinii
GCTAGGTTAATTTTACCAGTGAGAGATAGATTATATAAAAAAATACTTGGTGGCAAAACCCTTGTTGGCAAGCACAGCAGTCAGACGTTTTTTGTAGTTGATGATGAGGTTTGCACACATGTTAGATGGAATTTTGGCCCACTCCTATTTGCAGATCATCTGTAAATCATTAAGATTTCGAGGCTGTCGCTTGGCAACTCGGATCTTCAGCTCCCTCCATAAGTTTTCGATGGGATTAAGGTCTGGAGACTGGCTAGGCCACTCCATGAGCTTAATGTGCTTCTTTTTGAGCCACTCCTTTGTTGCCTTGGCTGTATGTTTCGGGTCATTGTTGTGCTGGAAGACCCAGCCACGAGCCATTTTTAATGTCCTGGTGGAGGGAAGGAGGTTGTCACTCAGGATTTGACGGTACATGGCTCCATCCATTCTCCCATTGATGCGGTGAAGTAGTCCTGTGCCCTTAGCAGAGAAACACCCCCAAAACATAATGTTTCCACCTCCATGCTTGACAGTGGGGACGGTGTTCTTTGGGTCATCGGTAGCATTTCTCTTCCTCCAAACATGGCGAGTTGAGTTAATGCCAAAGAGCTCAATTTTAGTCTCATCTGACCACAGCACCTTCTCCCAATCACTCTCAGAATCATCCAGATGTTCATTTGCAAACTTCAGACGGGCCTGTACATGTGCCTTCTTGAGCAGGGGGACCTTGCGGGCACTGCAGGATTTTAATCCATTACGGTGTAATGTGTTACCAATGGTTTTCTTGGTGACTGTGGTCCCAGCTGCCTTGAGATCATTAACAAGTTCCTCCCCTGTAGTTTTCGGCTGAGCTCTCACCTTCCTCAGGATCAAGGATACCCCACGAGGTGAGATTTTGCATGGAGCCCCAGATCGATGTCGATTGACAGTCATTTTGTATGTCTTCCATTTTCTTACTCTTGCACCAACAGTTGTCTCCTTCTCACCCAGCGTCTTACTTATGGTTTTGTAGCCCATTCCAGCCTTGTGCAGGTCTATGATCTCGTCCCTGACATCCTTAGAAAGCTCTTTGGTCTTGCCCATGTTGTAGAGGTTAGAGTCAGACTGATTCATTGAGTCTGTGGACAGGAGTCTTTTATACAGGTGACCATGTAAGACAGCTGTCTTTAATGCAGGCACCAAGTTGATTTGGAGCAGTAACTGGTCTGGAGGAGGCTGAACTCTTAATGGTTGGTCGGGGATCAAATACTTATTTCTCTGTGCACAATGCAAATAAATATATATCATTTTCACAATGTGATTTTCTGTTTTTTTTATATAATCTATCTCTCACTGGTAAAATTAACCTAGCCTAAAAATTCTAGACTGTTCATGTCTTTGACAGTGGGCAAACTTACAAAATCAGCAAGGGATCAAATACTTATTTCCTTCACTGTATGCAGGAAATAATACGGTAAGTCGTCTGCTGAATCTGTAGGATCAAACGGTTCAGCCTCTTAGGTTGACCACAAAGTTCTCTGTAGGCTTCACTGAGGCTCGTTCTTAGTAAACAGCATTAAAGGACTATAATAGGATCCCCTTCTGGATATAGCAAACATTTTAAGACAATCCTAGTATGGAAAGGGGTTTGTTTAGGCCCAATGTCCGACAAATTAACCAACGTCGGCTGCTGCTATGCTCGACAAATGGAGTCCAAGAGTTAAAATCTACCAATATATATATATATATATATATATATATATATATATATATATATATATACACACAAGTCGTCTGTCTCCACTGGACTTGAGATGAGAGAGGACTGAGAATGAACTTTATCTGACTTTGTGCTGCAGATAGGAAAATGGACAGAGTAGAGGGACCAGTTGGCTCCTATCGGACAACATATTCTCTACTTTTCTGCTGACCTTTCTACCAATGCACTAATGCTTATTACTTTCTGTTACAAAAATAGCAGCAACTTCAGACTAATGCATGAATGTATAATTTTGTATGGCCATTAAGTGTAGTTTAGTGAGCAGTTTGTTTCTTTTTGTTTTACGATATTCACTTTTTTTTTAAAACTAATTTGTATAGATTTCTATACAAAGTGAGGATTATATCTATAGTATTGTGTGTTACTCATAGAGATATATTTTTTACACTGCATGGCCAAAAGTATGTGGATACCCCTCCTAATTATTGAGTTTAGGTGTTTGAGCCATAACCACTGCAAACAGATGCATAAAATCAAGCACACAGCGATGTAATCTCCATTGACAAACAATGGTAGTAGCATGGGACGTATTGAAGAGCTCAGTGACTTTACACCTGGGATAGGATGCAACCTCTGCCACAAGTCGATTCATGAAATTTCTGATCCTCCCCGGTCACCTGTAAGTGTTATTATGATCTTCTCCGGTCACCTGTAAGTGTTAGGCCCTGTTCACACAGAGTTTTTTTGCCACGGTTTTTGCCGCGGAAACTGCGTCGGAAATCGTGGAAAAAAAAACTGCCAAAAACGCCATCCATTGTTTTTTCTCTCACGAGCGGAAAAAAACTTTGTGGGAAAAAAAAGCGACATGCCCCTTCTTGAGTGTTTCCGTCTCTGAGGCAGAGAAAGCGTTTTTCACTGCATTTTTTGCTCGTGGCGCTTAATGGCCGCAGCCAAAAAACACTGCGAGAAACGCTGCGAAAAACGTCATGCAGGCTTGTCAAAATCTGCCCTAAATTTCCAAATGGAATTTTCAGGCAGATTTTTATGCCTGCAAAAACTTATTATGATCTGCCCTGGTCACCTGTAAGTGTTATTATCTGCCCCAGTCACCTGTAAGTGCTATTATTTCTAAGTGGAAGCGTCTTGGAATAACAAAAGCACAGCCATGTAGCGGTAGACCAGACAACTCACAGATCTTAGCCGCCAAGTTCTAAAGTGTGTGGTGTGTAATCATCACCTATCCTATGTTGTATCACCCACAACAGAGATCCACACGGCTTCTGGAAGTAACATCAGAACTGTGCGTCCTGAGCTTCATGAAATGGGTTTTCATGGTTGATGCACACAAGCCTAAGAACACAATGCACAATGCCAAGCGTCGGCTGAAGTGGTGTAAAGCACGCCTCCAATGGACTCCGGAGTAGTGTGTTCTCTGGAGTGATGAATCACGGCTCATTATCTGACAGTATGATGGAGGAATCTGGGCTTGGTGGAAGCCAGGAGAACGCTGCCTACATAAATGGCTACTGTAAGATTTGGTGGAGAAGGGATAACGGTCTGGGGTTGTTTTTACGGTGATGTCCCAATAGTGGGATAATACACACAGTGCTATCACAGTATACAGATAATGCACACAGTGATGTCACAGTATACAGATAATGCACGCAGTGATGTCACAGTACAGGGGTTATGCAGAAAGTGATGAAGAATTCACCCAGTGATGTCAAAGTACAGAGATAATGCATAGAAAAAAAGATCACCACATACACTATGACATCACAGCACAAGAAAACAAACATAAAAGTATAATACACATGATGTCACAGAACTGCTAATACTGCAAAAAAGTGATGCCGCAAAAGAGAGATAATACACACAGCAGAGGTAACCATGTGGCTTCATAATAAAACATAGAATGGGACAGCCTTCCATTTTTTTATCACTAATTACACCTTACCTGTGTGCGGAGATGTGCCCTCCCCCCCCCCCCTAGTTGTTGGGCAATGTCAGAGTAATTTTAATGCTACAGCATACAAAGACATTTTACACAATGGCAGCTTCTAACTTTGTGGTAATAGTTTGGGGTTCGTCCCTTCCCTATTCCAGCACGACTGTGCCCACAGCGAGCTCCAAAAAGACATGAGGTGGTGAACATGGTGTGGAGAAACTGGAGTGGCCGCAGAGAACCCGAACCTCAACCCCATCCAACGCCTTTGGGATGAATTGGAATGCAGATTCCGATTCAGACCTTCCCCCCAACATCAGTGCCCGACCTTACAAATGCTATATTGGCTGAATGGGCACAAATTCCCCCAAACACACTCCAAAATATTGTGGAAAGCAAAAGCTTGTGGACTACAGATCCCTGCTGCATGGGGGATGGGTATGTGATAGCGAGGAATTTGATTCTCCCTTGTAGACTGAGTAGTTTTGGAAGCACTCATAGATAATAGCATCAATTCTGGTAACAGTAGATCAGTAAATTACATTTCTTCATTTATTTTCATATAGTGGTCGGAGCTCCACTTTTCTAATACAGTGCTGCACTTTCTGCATGATATATATGGTATATAGAATGAAAGGAGAATATGCTGGCTTCATGCAGCCACCACTAGGGGGAGCTTACTGCATACAGATTATACATTGTACTCAATAATAACACAGTATATAGTAGCTCCATCTAGTGGTGGCTGTAGGTAGACAGAATTTGATCAATTAACTCTATGCCCATGCAGAGGATTTGGAGCTCTGTATCAGAAAAATTAAACTCTGACCGCTATATAGATGCATTAAGAAAATAATCAGGACAGAATGCTGGACCTAAAAAGGACCACACATTACAAAGGGGAGCTCTGGTCAACATTAAATTACACTTCTCACCCTGGTGCCATTCAAAACACCTGTATTATCTTAATGGAGGTCGGAGTAGCCGTCCCACGATGTCCTGAAGGCAAAGAATGGGTAGAACTGGGGAATATTTGACTGATCAATATGTCCATTGTTTTCTATTTGCTGGCAGATTAATTGAATTAGGGAATCGGGCAGATCGATTGTTCTTCTCTCGTCATGATAATACAATTCCCAGGTGAGGTAAAGCTCCCAGCAATGACAGGGATGAAGCAGTTAAATCCTCAGATATTCACTAATGTTCGGAGAGCATCCGAGAAGAGCAGCGCTCGTCGTAGGCCGAGAACTGAATGACATAGACGGTTAGCGAGATGCTATTAATGATTTTCTATTAATGTTTAATAATGCAGAGTGATTAAGACATTATCTACATTTTATTATTCTATATTCCAACACTGGCTGAATCCCTTCTCTGCGCTATATTTCATTGCGGACCAATGTGAAACGTACATTTTCTCATTTATATTAGATATGATAATAATTACACAAGATTGCAGTACATTTCCTTCAATGCGCTTTTTCTTGTTCAATACTTTCTCCGTGACGGCTCCGTCTTATAATTCTTTTTAGTTTAAATTACATTGCAATATATTATATATAGCTGGACATTTTAAAATTGGTCTGCAATAGACCGTAGCTACATGTGGCTAGTCAATGGACGTGGACCTAGACACTGTGAGCTAAGAATTGCTTTCCTGAGGTCTATGTGATCTATATACGGGAGTCTAGACGCTAAGACTCTAATTGGGTGTTACATCACAATAGGGGGATACAATGGGGAATATTCCCCAATTTCATCATAGCAGATATAGTATATCTAGGGTGAAGGGAGGCTTGTGGCACCCCAAGTTATTTGTCACGGCTCAACAGCTCAGTCTGACTCAGTCCTGTACCTATTTTTACGATCTGGGTGTTATCAAGGATGTTTCCATTCACTGACAGCAATCAGTGATGTTGATATGGATTGAAACACAAAGTATATAAGAAAGTTGCCTAATTTTTTATTATACAATGATTAACCCCTTCCCGCCCATTCCATTAACAAAATGGTGCTTGTGCTCCCTTTGACAGCACTGCCCAATCCTTCATGGATTGGCAGGATCAGGGTGTCATATAGTGTACAGATGTAGTCATGTTTATCTTGTCTTAAATACACAGTGGCAGGAAACTTAAACTTGACTTTTTCAATGATTTTTTTCAATGGCTTTTGTTGTGTGATATCACGCTGCAGCAAGTTATCAGAGTCAACATAAACTTGGCTGCCTCTGTACTGTGACAAGCAACTGGAATAAAAAAAGTTCCCTTCCATGAAAAAAAAAAAAAGGAATACAGCGCGCTCATATTGTGCACTGTGTCCCAGAATGCAAAAGCTGTGGCTACTGAATGCGGGAGGTTGTTAGGGAACTCCATTATGTCACTGATGACATCACAGGGATTCCCTGTGCAGAGAAGACTGGTGGCCATGCAGAGAAGACACAATCTGCGTCTTCTCTGCATGTCTCTTTATACAGATTACTGAAAATTTAAACAGCAGGGAACATAAAGATTATGTATTCTCTCCTAACCTGAGCCCAATAATAAAAAAATAAAATAAATAAAATATCTAAAATAAATTAGAAAAAGTAATAAAGCAATAAAAAATTTAAGCTCTTCAAAAAAGTATTTTCGAACCCACACGCACCAATATTAGACATCGTACATGACACAAACTGATGTCAGGTGCTCAGGCGTTAATACTTTCATGTCACTCCATTACCCCAGCCTTATCTGTTCTTCACCTAAACTAACAAATTTTCCCTAATTAGACCTACAAAATAAAGAGATATTCACTTTAACATTAAATAACAAAAAATTCCTCTGTATCCGGCAAAAAAGAAAATAAATAACATAATTTTGGGTTTAAACGAACAAAAAAAAAGAAAAGCAGAATCACTAGAGATGAGTGAATTCTACGCACATCAAATTCAGTCTGAATTTGCCAAAAGCTTCAGATTTGGCGAAATCTGATACTTTTGGGGTTTGCAGCGCAAATTTTTGGTTTCACAGATATGAAAAAGGATTCCCCATAATGCCTTGCAGGCAGCCTTCCAAAGATGCACTGTGGTAATTTACCCAAACCCATTTATGTTGCTGTCCCTTTAACGCTAAGACACCATTAGTAATGTCAAAGAGCTTGAAAGGAGTTGGATACAGTCCTAGAAGATCTCCGAGAGTCACACATGAGTTTTCGGAGTAATTGGGGCACTTGTGATTTGCGGCTAATTTATGTGGATCATGTTGAACACAACCCAAAACAAATTTCGGGAAATTCGCTCATCTCTAAAAATCACTTTTAGGCCATATTCACACAAATGTGGGGAGACTCGGACGTCAAAAACATGACTTTTTTACGTCCGAGTTTCCCCCGTGCGGGTTCCGTTTTCAAAGATCCCCATAGACTCCCTATGGAGGGATCCGTGAAAACAGAACAAAACAGGACATTTTTCTATTTTTCAACGGACCCTTCACACGGTCTGTTGAAACAATGGTCGTGTGAATGGTCCCATTGAAATATATGTGTCCGTGTGACAGCTGTTGTTTTAACGGCTGTCACACGGACGTACTCTACGTTTGTCTGAATAAGCCCTTGGGGTATGTTCATATGGTGTGTTGTCATGCGTATTTCGGGGCGTAGACGCCCCGAAATACACCTGAAAAGACGGTAGCTGAATGCCTACAAACGTCTGCCTATTGAATTCAATGGGAAAAATGGCGTTTCATTCAGACGGGGTGTTTTTTTACGCTGCAGTTTTAAAAAATGGCTCATAAAAAAAAGCCCCATGTCACTTCTTGAGCTGTTTTTGGAGCTGTTTTTCATTGTATTAATGGAAAAACAGCTCTAAAAACTTCTAGAAAAAACGCCACAAAAAACCGTCTTCAGCTTCAAAAACGGCTGAAAATCAGAGGCTGCTTTCTCTGAAAACAGCTCCGTAATTTTCAGCCGTTTTTGACTCAGCGTGTGAACATAGCCTGAGACTGCAGCATTATAACAGGTGAAGTTGTGCTCCTGGCATCAAGGCCCAACACACTAAACATGGTTATGAAAAGGTTAAGCTTTATTAACATAAAACCAGAGCACCCTTGAATATTGGATGTGTGGACCATGTCTTTTTTTATTTCCTTGTCAATTTATTTTCATTAAAGGGCAACTAAACTTTCTGAAAACTTCTGAATGTCATAGTGGGTCCGAGCACTGAGACCCCACCAATCACTAAAGCGAAGCGTCAGAAACGCTGGGGTGAGTGCTAAGCAGCTTTGTTTTTGATCTGCTTTTCTCGGAAAGCCGAGCAGTTGGTGTACGGGCTCAGAGACTATATATTGAGTCCGTACACCGTTACCTCGGTTTTCCGAAAAAAGTCAATCAGACACCAAGCGGCTCAGCCCGAGCGCTTCTGCCGCTTAGTTTCAGTGATCGGTGGGGGTCTTATTGCTCAGACCCCCATTGATCAAAACTTCTATTGTCACTATGTCTATATCTCTATTGTCAGAAGTTTTAGAAAGTTTAGTTACACTTTAAAAATTATCACAACAAATCTATATATGAATGGTGGACCACAAACACCTGCTCTGTAAAAACAAGGACCAATTTAAGTAAGGCTCTGCTTACATCTGCGTTGCTATTTCCATCTTTCTTCTCCCTAAGGCCCCATACACACGACCGTGCCCGTAATCGCAGCCCACGATTGCGGGCATGGCCGGCTGCTGAAGGCCGCCCGCATTTTCGGGCTGTGCTCCTTTACAAAGTATAGGAGCACAGCTCGCAAAACACGAAAAAACGGACATACTGCATAATTCCCGGCACGGTTCTACGGCACGGACACCCATCTGTAGCACTATGGAAAGGTTTCCGCAACCAATAGAACCGAATGGGTCCGTAAAACCGCGGAGCGTGGTATGGTCCGCAGTTTTACGGTCGTGTGCATGGGGCCTTATAGTGTAATGGCAGTGCTGAATCTGTTGTATGATGGACACCAACGGCGCCCGAAGGGAACCCTTTTGATTTTAATGGGTTCCGCCGGGCTTCCGTCTTGGTGGTCGTCATTTTCCCGGAAAGAAATAGCGCAGCATGATGGACCAGATCTATGACGGAGACGACTAACGAAGCCTCCACGCAGATGTGAACATAGCCTAAGAGGGGAATCTCAAGGTTTTTATATTTTTGGAAATATGCGACTGTATTCTTATAGGCACTTGGCATTCATTCTGCTCCTTGTTTTATCTAATGATGAGTATTTTCAGCTGTGAAGTTCAAAGAATCAAGAAGAGTTGAAACAACCTTCTATTCCAGTGTGATTGGAAAGGGCACATTTGCATCGTACAGAGACAGATGATGTGGTGAGGGCTTCCCGTGTTTAAATACGTTTCACACTTGTCTGGAGTCAAGTCAAATGCCTACTGAGGATACGTGGAAAATACCAAAGGACGGGTCACCTGATGGAAAGGGCACAAAGATTGTGTTTTATATTCAATTACCTGCCAATGTGCTAAATCAAATTATACCGGATGCCCCAAGACCTGCGCAGCTTATTCTCACCCGGTAAAACTAATGGGACTATATTTAAATGTAGGTCAAACAGATATTTTTATTTGATACATTACAATATAGGGAGAAAACCCTTCATTTCTCAAGTGGGTGATGCTCTGCAAGAAAACATCTACAGTAACATGCACTATTTAGACTGTAAGATACACAACTCACAGTACAAGGGTCAGCGGTGATGCCTGTTGCTTCGGTCGATTGTCATTACCTGTGGTGCCAGATGGCGGCGCATTATGCACATGCACTGTCCTGTAGCGGTAAAGACCAGAAGTTATTTTCTCCAGTGTATAAGGTGTTGGAATTGCTTTATATTAACTTATAATTATGTTTGTGGCTAGGTGTGACCCAAGGAGAGCCTGAACAACTCCCCATAAATATAAAAGTTCAAGATGTGCAGAGTTCATACATGTAACATGTCTATATGGATCGTCACATGATCAAGAGATTCAAGACTAAAGAGACCAAAAATCTTTGTGTTGAGTCTCAGCGTCAACAAATGTCCTGATAAGGCTCAGATGTACACAATCGCATATTCTCAACCCTTAGTAAAAAAAAAAAAAAATCATCCAGAGCAGAAAGTTACTGAAATAAAAAACAGTGCCCCATAAAATGGTAACCAACCATTTGTAACACTCCAGCTTCTTGTTGCAGGTCAATTTATCCACATTGTTGATATTCTCCTGTGACCTCCACTCGTAATATCTCACTAGGGCAACGATAACTGCCAAGAATAATTTTTTTAGGTCAAAAGTCGGCTAAAGTTTGTTAACTATACTAAAATTAAATGAAAAATAACTCCATCAGCCAACCTTTATATCTTTAGTTGAATATAGAGGTGTTCTAGTGGCCGCTGGCACATCCTACTCACCGGCAGCCGCAGGACACTTTCTTCATGCCGGCGTCTCCCTCCCCAGAGACGCCAGCACATGCGTCTGCAGCTCCCCTTTGTGTCCAGTAGGGTGTGCGCACTCACCCCCGGCCTTAAGGGGCCACCGTGCGCACCTGTGTTTAGTTCTCCAGCCAATTCCTTTACACCCTGGACTATAAAAAGTGCTCTGCCCTTCCTCTCCTTGCCTGAGCGTTGTTGTGTCTACCTATGTTTGTTTAGCAAATGGTCCTTTAGTTGTATCCTGTTCCCTGTGTTCCCGTATCCTGTTTCCTGTATCCGTATCCAGTAATTGTGTTTGTTCCTGAGTGAAGTCTAGTGTTGGAGTCGAGTTCATTCTCTGTGCCACGCCAAGTGTCATCTGCCACACCAAGTGTCATCTGCCACGCCAATTGTCATCTCCTTTGCCAAGTGTCATCTGTGCCAAGGAGTCTGCTATATCAAGTGTCTGTCAGAATTTCTATACAGGTACTCTAGTTCTAAAGACTTTTATTGACTGTAGTTTGGCCAGCTGCTACTCTTCTACGGCAGAGCGGCCTAGTGGGTCCACATACCCCCAGAGCCGTGACACCCCATTGATACATGGATTATCACTGCAACTGATTAATACTGGTTCAGTTGGTCACATTGTTGTTATATAGTCACCTCCACTCATAACAGGGGGTCTTACAGTTAGTGGATCTTACACTTAGCCAGGTCAAAATTTACCTCAAGTGTGGGCTAAACTTTTTCATTTAACAAGATTTAAATTAAATGGATGATTGACTAATTTAGTTGGCCTATACAGTATATCTTTAGTGAAAGAAAGATATGCATCAATGTAAAGCATGAAAACTTTCCGAGATTTACGAGCACTCAGAACCGACCATTCTGTCCCAGTAGATACACTGAGTATCACTCCAAATGATCGATACTGGTCGAATCGGCCACATTGTTGTTATAGAGCCACCTCCACATAAAATTTTAGTGGGTCTCACAGCAACTGCCCACAATCAATATTTAGGTCAAGGGTTTTTCATATAAGAAATTTTGACTCATTTATCTGATCTTTGTATCCTTAGTGGAGGAGAAATACCCTTCATTTCAAATTGTGAAAACTCTATCACATGGCCTATTTTCCTCTCTAAGCATGTCTGACAAATTTTATGAGCAGTCAGAACCGGCTAATTTATTCCCATAGATACACTGAGTATCACTCCAACTCCTTGATACTGGTCGTATCGTCCACATTGTTGTTATTTAGCCACCTCAAGTCATAACAGTGGATCTAAGGCTGGGTTCACACAGAGTTTTTTGCAGGAGGAAAATCTGCCTCAAAATTCCCTTTTGAATTTTGAGGC
Source organism: Rhinoderma darwinii (assembly GCF_050947455.1). Lineage (NCBI taxonomy): Eukaryota > Metazoa > Chordata > Amphibia > Anura > Rhinodermatidae > Rhinoderma > Rhinoderma darwinii. Next base: position 336,091,623 of record NC_134691.1, read on the forward strand.
AGATTTTCCTCGGCCTGAACGCCGATTTTCGCTACATTTTTCGCAGCGTTTTTCGCCCCCCCCCCCCCGGCCATTAAGCACCACCGGCATAAAATGCTGCGAAATACGCTTTCTCTGCCTCCCATTGATGTTAATGGGAGGTCAGATAAGGCATGTCCCTTCTTTTCCGCTCGCAGGAAAAAACGCCTCCGCCTCTCATTGAAATCAATGGGAGGCATTTTTGGCCGTTTTTTGGCGCGTTTTCCAACGCGGTTTCCACATAAAAAAAACTAATCAGAAAACTCTGTGTGAACGTCTAGCTCGAATGTGGGCTAAACGTTTTGATTTACAAAATATTAAATGAAAGATTGGCTCATTTAGCCGGCCTGTATATATCCCTAGTGGAAGAGAGATGCACATCAATTTAAATTGTAAAAACTCTATCCCTTGGCCTATTTCTATTTTCCTCTTTAAGAAGGTCTGATAAATTTTCCGAGAAATCAGCACCAAAGTTTTTGTCTCCATAGATACACTCCGTGTTACTCCAACTGATGAATACGGGTCAAATCGGCCACATTGTTCTTATATAGCCACCATATAGGTCTTACCATAACTTCTCTGGTCAATATTTAGGTCAACTGTGGGCTAAACTTTTTGATTTAAAAAAAAATTAAACTAAATTTACTAATTTAGCCGGTCCGTATATCCTAAGTGGGAGAGAGACACATTCATTTAAAGTGTGAAAACTCTACCCCATGGCCTATTTTACAATTGGCTGTTAGCCTGGCGCTATGTTCTTACTTTCTCATAATAAGATATGAACAAAGACGAGATGTTTCAATATTTCCTTGCTACAATTTTTTTAGGCAAAATCTGTTAAGTAAGCTTTAAAATTCAGGTTGTAATCTGCATAGCGAGACAAAATACATAATGTGAAGATGAAAATATTTTTTTTTTGGGTATATAATTGGCATTTATCCTATGTCTATTAAGATGAAATATGGCAATGATGTGAGCCGGGAATTGGGTCATGGGCTTTGTGTTCCCTTTGAAAAACACTCTCTAGTGTAAATGAGACCTCGAGGTCTCATTTTTGCATTTGACACTTTAATATGTTATAAAGGAGGTATTAATATTTCTCGTGCTTTCGCAACATATGAGCCGTACATAGATTCTAGAGAAACTTTTTATCAGTGCAGGTGAGACGTCTTCCCCTTTTACTTTGCCTTTTCCTGATTACAACTGGGCCACGGACCTTTGAAACAGTAAATTAATTGATGGTAACCAACTAAAAAAAAGACTAACGAGCGGACTAACACATAAAGCTAGAGCACATAATATTAATAGGATTTGTACATGTTTGTCAATGTGTCCTAATCAAGTGGAAATGCAATCAACAGGTACTTGGATCTAATGAAAAATTACATTTTGGGAAATAATCAATATTTAAAGGAAAATTTTAATTTTGATCAACATTTTATAACACTTCATCGTTTAAATCAACTTAAATTGATTAGTCATTTTGCAAATAGTTTGTTTATTTTGCTATGAATTTGAGTTTCAGGACATTTTGTTCTCCATTCACATCCAAAATTGTGCTGGTTTCCAAAGTTTAATCACTAATGTCCCATTCAAAGTAGCAAGAGTTTTTACTTTTACTTTGGACGTGAATGGAGAAGATTGCATGAATACCCAAACTTGGTAAAAAAAAAAATCTGTATAATTAAAATATTGCAAAAACATATTCTTTAAAAAAAATTAAAAAAAAATTGAAATTTCCTTTTACAGGATTCTTAATTGATGGCCTATCCTTTGTTGATCGTTTAGGATCACAGGGATTGGACTCCAACCAATTACACATAGATGATCTATCCTACAGTCAAGGAAGGGTCAAATTAAAAAATTGTAAGGCAACTCTTCTTTATCCCGAAGGCAAGTCTTACCCATCTGTTTGAACATTCAAGCCAAGCTTCCTGGCACCATACTTCTTACAGAAATCACAATAATCTCCCATGGGGGGAACCAATGGGGCAGCATCATTACTTATCCATGCTTAATACCTTGAACCAGCCTGATTAAGGACCAGTAGATCCAAAATTTTACATGTTCCTGCCAAATGTAATTCTGTGGATCAGATTCAATATGTAATTACAGAGCGAGCTCCATAAAGCCATGGGGTGAGGATTTTGGTGTGGAGGAACTCGAGAGGCTACAAAAAGCCCTGACCTCAACCCCATCCAACACCTTTGGGATGAATTGGAATGCTGATTGCAAGCCAGGCCATCTTGTCCAACATCAGCACCTGACTTCCGAAATCGGCTGACTGGGCACAAATTTCCGTAGACAAACTTCAAAAACTTGTACTTACCTGACGAAGGTAGCGAAACGCGCATCAAGGTGTCTCCTCGTTTTTGGGACCAGTGCCATCTGCCATCATGTCAACCACAGGTAATAGACTCTGGCTTATCATGTAAATTGCTTGGATTTTTCTACCATTTATTCAATTCTTTACTTGTGGTTTACCTTGGGGATCAGATTCGAGATACCTGATCCCAGGTGGAACTATTACGCTATATGGTAGTATGCCATTTATACCATTTGTATAGGGTCATGTTGGGATTTTCCACCTGCGGCTTCTTTTACATTTTGTGTTTTTTTTAATCTATTGTATGTATTTGTAGGGAGGGGGTTAGCAAAGATTATTATTTTTCTATACTCGTGGAATACTTTTTGTATTTTTTGGTTTAGGCATTATTTTGTTGCAGATATAAATATGTCTTGATCATTTACTTTATGCTTGGGATACATATTGGTATATACTAGTATATATGAAGTCCACATTCCCTTGCTGAAAACACTTAACAATGGGCATCATCATCTTATTTGCAGGGAACCCTTCTAAAAAAATGGATTGTGGAATGCGGACAACCCCTTTAACGTCATCACCTAAAGCCAGTGATGAAGATTAGAGTGGAATAACCCCATTAGGTAAAAATACCCTATAAGGGCTCTAGTTGATCGGTTGACTAAATGCACTCAATACATACATACATACATACATACCTACATACCTACATACATACATACATACAAATATCACTCACCACTCCAATGGAAAAGTAATTATTTATGATCGAGTAAGGCACTGGGTCTCCCTTTTCATCTTTGTCATTTGGGATAACTTCAATTTTCCATCGGTCCACCAGAACTACTGTGCCATTCTCAATGTCTTTGACAAACTTCATCAGGTTTTCCCCTTCGTAACCTATGAAAAAAAACATGGTAAATTTGACATTGATTTGTATGGCTTGCATGTTAAGTTGCCATACACATAGGAGAGAGAGAAGACTTAGTCACCTGATGTAATATCACTGCGGATGTCATCTCATTGATGCCTAGGCAAAAACATGGGACCAACAGTGACCAGTAATTAGGGATTTTCTATCTTATTATGGAATGGTATTTTGGGCATATAAGACATTGGAGGTTAAAACATGGTCTGTATTGTAGCCTCTATTGTCCTAAATGGTGGAAAAACTTTTTCATAACGCAATATCTAAAATGAAAAGTTCATTTTCATAATACAGACTGCCATTGACAAAGCCTGCATTCCGTCAATGAATTTTAAATTCTCTGTGGCCCTGAAGGGTTAGGACCGGATCACCCTGTAAGGGAGGGTTTCCAAAAATATGAACTTAGAGAATGCTATTGTAATAGTTTCCTAATAAAAAAAATACAATGGTTATACTTATAAGTTATAATTCTGAGTAAAAACTTATTTCATTACCTCCTCCCCACCTCAAACATCTTGCCAGATCATTGCCTGTACCCAGAGGTAGGATGGCCACTGGCGGCTGTTTCGTCAAATTGGCCTTGTCTGTTAAATAAAGAATTAATATTCATCATTGCATTGACAACGAACATTAGCAGGAAAAGTCAGACAAAGTGTGAGCACCATCTTCACCCAACTCACCCGATTATTCCCTCAACACAAAGAAATTACCAAGTACCATTAATCCATTTAAGAGGTTGTCTGTCTTAGAAAATCCCTTTTCCGTATGCCCCATTAGGACATTTAGATGTAATAGAGTAGAGTTCCCCCTATATGACACCCCTCTATTAGCCAAAGCGGAGAACCATTGTGAGAAAATGGACCAGGTTCATCAATGCATTACATGGACGGTCCACTGATTTCAATGGCCGCCACGTAATGCTTTATGACCTAACTCATCGTCGATGAACCCGTAACACTGGAAGGGTTGGTTCAAAATTTAAAAAACATTTAAGACTTGTTTACAACTGATGTTCAGGGCAATAAAACTTGCATGCATTGAAATTTTCATACACACACAATGATTACATTTTTAGTTGGCCTGGCATCACCCACTATGAAGAATAAACCCCATGTTCTTCGGGGATCTTTGATACCTTGTTATTTAAAGGGTTTGTCCTATCTGTACATCCTCTTCTTAGAATGCATATGGCCGAAAAGATCATCTGATCGCAATGGTATGGCTTCTCTAGCCTCCAGAGATCGCTAGGCAAAGCTGTGGGATGGCCACTTATTTCTATATGAACTGGCAATCCAATGTGAATGGGTGCATCCTGGGTATCCCCCAGCAGCTTATTTGGGAGGGTGAAATCGGGGATGTTGGGTTGTAACATGCCCAATCCTTTCTTGTGCCAAAATGATTGTCTGTGGCATATCTTCACTCCATTGAAACAAGCAAGCAAGCTCGGTTGAGCCATCGTGCATGTTTGTGCGGAGATCGGGAGAGATAGCTGTTCGTCCGGCAACTATTTTATGTATATGGCCGATTTTTCTTTTTCTTACCAATGCAGTCTAAAATCCATCCGACTGTTCCATCCCCTCCACAGGCAAGAACCCGAAAGTCCGGAACATCACGAAAGAAATTTAACCTGAGAATGGAAACTCATAAAACTTTAAATATTGTCCTGAACTAAAAAAGTCAACAAATCGAAAAAAAAAAAGGCATATTCAGGCTATACATGATTTGCTGTATTTCATTGTACAGAGAAACAGATTAGTCTATTGCTCTGGAGGACCTGTCCTACATTACACATGAAATCGGCAGTGTGTAATGCTCATTTTCTCCTGTGGTAGCGCTGCAGGGAAATTTAACACGTACTGCCAGGTTGCTCCACAGATAACAGCTGATCTGTAAAGGATCTGCCAGACACAGCTTCTGTGTCGACGCCCGTGGTTAATCAGTCTGCCCCTGCTCCTAAGTCTGATAGAGTGACTCGATCTGCTACCACTCAGGCTGGTAGGCTCAGGAGTGGGAGAACCTATCACAGCTTGGCCAGACGGTTCTAGCTCCCGCCCTCAGTCTATTTATTCCTTCATTTCCTGCTTGTCTCTGCCTGTGATTCTGCTCTGCTGCTCCTGCTATCATTATTGACCTTGCTTCATTTTGACCCTGGCTTTACTGACTACTCTCCTGCTCTGCGTTTGGAATCTCGTACACTCCTGGTTTGACTCAGCTCGTTCACTACTCTTGTTGCTCATGGTCTTGCCGTGGGCAACTGCCCCATTTCCCTTAGCTTCTGTGTACCCTTGTCTGTTTGTCTGTCGTGTACATATTGAGCGTAGGGACCGTCGCCCAGTTGTACGCCGTCGCCTAGGTTGGGTAGGTTGGGCCGTGCAAGTAAGCAGGGGCTGAGTGGTGGGTAGATTAGGGCTCACCTGTCTGTCTCCCTACCCCGTCATTACATGATCGCTGTGAGTCCCAGCAAGGGGATTTTTTGAGATCAGCTTATTGTCAAGGATTGTAACAAGTAAGGGTTGTCCAAAGTGAAGAACCCCTTTAAACCGTTAGTGACCGCCCATAGGTGTTTTTACGGCGGCCACTAACGGGCTTTATTCCGATGCAATAGCCTTTTTACAGTGCTGCATCGGAATAAAGTAATAGAGCAGGGAGCTGTTAAATCTCCCTGCTCTCCGCTATCAGAGGTAGCGGAGGGCTGGGATCATCCCTTCTGTAACGGGTAAGATCGATATCAGTATTGATCTCACCCGTTTAACCACTCAGATGCGGCGCTCGTTATTGAGCGCCGCATCGGAGTGGTTTTGGAGGGAGGGGGCTCCCTCTCATCCCACCGGCACCCAGCGATAACATCGCCGGGTGTAGGTGTCTTCTATGGCAGCCAGGGGGGGCTAATAAATGCCCCCAGTTCTGCCTGTAGTGAATACCTGCTAGGCTATGCCAGAGGCATGGCCTAGCAGGTGCCTGTCTGTTTTAAACGGACAGGCAGTAATACACTGCAATACAAAAGTATTGCAGTGTATTATAAATGCGATAGAACCGCATAGTGAAGTCCGCTAGTGGGACTAGTAAAAAAGTTAAAAAAAGTTTAATAAAGGTAAAAAAAAAAAAAAAGTGAAAGAAAAATTAAAAACCCACTTTTCCCCTTACAAAATGCTCTATTATTAAAAAAACTAAATAAAGTAAAAAAAAAAAGTTACACATATTTGGTATCGTTGCATCCGTAACAACCCCAACTATAAAGTGATTACATTATTTAACCCGCACGGTGAACGTCGTAAAAAATAAAATAAAAAACAATGCAAAAATTGCTGTTTTCTTTGAATCCTGCCTGTGATAAAATGTGACAAAAAGTGATCAAAAAGTCGCATGTACTCCAAAATGGTACCAATAAAAATTACAAGTCGTCCCGCAAAAACAAAGCTCTCATAAAGCTGCATCGGCAGAAAAATAAAAAAGTTATGGCTCTTCAAATATAGGGACACGAAAATAAATAATTTGGAAAAAAAAGTGTTTTTACTGTGTAAAAAGTAGTTAAACATACAAAGTAGTAAAACATACAAAATCTATATAAATTTGGTATCGTTGCAATGGCAGGAACCCGCTGAATAAAGTTATTGTGCTATGTATACCACACAGTAAACTGCATAAATTTAGGACGCAAGAAAGTGTGAAGAAATTGCTGGTTTTTTTTTCTATTACCCCCCAAAAAAAGTTAATAAAAATTAATCAATAAATTCTATGTACCCCAAAATGGGGCTATTAAAAATTACAACTTGTCCAGCAAAAAACAAGACCTTATATAGCTATGTCGATGCAAACATAAAAACGTTATAGCTCTTTGAATGAGACGATGGAAAAAAACGTAAAAAAAAATAGGCTGGTCACTAAGGGGTTAAAGAATTTATGTTTCATGAAAGATGCAAATTTACTCTATGAGGAGGAGGAGACATAAGAAATAAAAATAAAAAATATTACATATTAGTAATCAGCCTACCCCTTTTTCCTATGTTGTTCATAAATGATCTAATATTTTGTAGACGTTACAATACCATTTCATGTTATAACTGAGTCCGGTCTCTCAATGAATGAGTATATTATTCTGGGCTTTTAGACCCCGTTATCCAAAAAGAATGGGCAATTTTTTTTTATTTTTTTTTTAAAGTAATCTTGTGGAATGGAAAAATTCAGCCTGGCTAGGATCTAGTATAGCAAAGATCAAAATGAGCGCCCCTATTATGGTGCTGGGCTTTGTGAGTCATGACAAATGGGCCCCTCCACAGCTTCCATGACCCTTGGGGCAATCCTTTATGCCCTTGTTTGCAAACGATGCTGTTCCTGTGGAGAAGTGAGCAAAAGGGATAGGACAAAGCATTGCTGGGCCCCCTCTCTAGAAGGTCACCCTAGCAGCTGCATGGTTGGCCTTTATGGCACATACACCCTTGTTTAGTGGGCCACTTTAGTCCAACACAATTGGCTTCTGTAGATTAGAAGAAATCACCTTATGGTCCAAATTACATACGAAACGGACTTGAGATGAGGAAGATACATTCATTATTTTTAGAGTAGGCTTAGAAGAAGACCAAAAAAATTCTTTAAAAAATCATACAACCTTTGCTACCAGCTTTTTTGGTAAAAAGCTGAAGGGGCCCATTCTTGCCCGAAAGTGTAGGAAAGTGACAAATAATAATTTAAAAAAAATATTATTTAATCAGAAATTTGTACCCAGCATGCAATTCTCAAAAACTAAACTAAGAGTTTCTTTAAAAGTTGACCCACAGTTATTTCCAAAAAAAAATGTAGACGGCAGAAGCTCAGTCATTATGGCACAAAACAATTATATCATGTAGCAATGTTTTAAGTGTATGTTAATATAAACAGGAGAAAATTGCAAACCAGGGAAAACTTTCATACAGTTTCCAATTTTTAGATTACAAATTTAAAATATTAATTTAAAGAAAACATAATAATAACTACAGGGAGATGGAATAACGAATATCATTCATATAAATGTAAACATATATACAAGACAAAGCCTCGTACCCCGGCATAGGTCCGATCCCAGCAAGACTGTAAACCTGTCGTGGATTTAAAAGGTACTGAAATTTCCTATGTATCCTGCAGATAAAAAATAATGAAAGAAAACTTACAACAAGTTTATGGAATGACAAAAACGAAACATATTGGCATTTAGTAGCACAATAAAGACATAGGACTCATTCGGTGCATATTTGTTAATCTCCGCTAATATAGAATTTATTATTTTTTTTCTCCATCCCTGATAAATAATTCATTAATGTGATGGAAATTGTAAGAGTGAAAAATGTTTTTCATAATCCGATAGTAAAATAAAACTGAACACTCCCTGTTGATCACATTCACGGTTCATATATTAAGTAATGTCTTGTAATATGAGGTATATTGATAATAATTATAGAAAGGCAAATGCTGTGTCTCGGCAATAAATTACAAGCAAATGTGTTAAGTTACTCCGAGAACAAAAAGAAGCAAATTTTACAACATGTAAAAAACACTATTGTTCTTTATACATTGGAATTACAGATTGTTGGCGTCAATATGTCCCGACATAAGTTCTATGGACAATGGTCAACGGAGTTCATGGGGTTCTACTCTAATTTAAAGTGGGGTTATAAAGTGTTAATTGGTGGAGTGTCCTAGACCTGTCCAACATGTGGAACAATAAAATAAAATTAGATTTTTTGGAGTATTTGTAAGCTAATGTCTGTGCATAAGATACCCCTGCTCTGTCCTTCGATCATGCTTAGTTAGAAGTCTAGAAGGGTTGACTAAAAGTTTGCCCTACGACTGCAATCTCCAACCTTTGGCTCTCCAACTATTGTAAAACTAGAACTTCCAGCATTACCTGTGGCCAGGGTCGGACAGGCCCTCCAGAGGATCTTCCGTTGGGCCAAGGCTCTAGCACAATAATGAGCCCCGAAGGTTTAGCAGAAGACAAACCCTTTTGGAGGTGACTTTGGAGGCACTTACCACTTGGGTCTATTTCATATGGGATGATTCACAAATAACTTATTAGACATTATTCGGGATGTAAGTGCCATGACTACAACAAAGTTACATGTTCTATATAGATGGCAGGAGGACTACCAGAATAATTTCCTATGGGCCCAATGAACCCTAGACTGACACTGCTTATTGCGAATATCGGGACATGCTAGAGGCTGAAGTTTCACAAGATCTAGTGTGCCACCGGTATGAGACCACGACTGTAAGGCTGGATTCACACGAGCATGTTCGGTTCATAAAGGATCATATTTCGGCTACAAGTCCCGGAACCGAACACAGTACAGGGAGCCGAGCTCCTAGCATCATAGTTATGTACGATGATAGGAGTCCCTGCCTCTCCGTGGAACTACTGACCCGTACTGAAAACATGATTACAGTATGAGACAGTTGTCCCGCAGTGAGGCAGGGACTCCTAGTGTCGTACATAACTATGATGCTAGGAGCCCAGCTCCCTGCAGTGTGTCCGGTCCGGGACTTGCGGCTGAAATACGTTCCGTCCTTCACGGACCGAACACGCTCGTGTGAATCCAGCCTAAAGATGGAACTCACAAATGATATTGATTGGAATCTGATGTTTTTGTGCCGAAGGTTTTTGTTGTTTTTTTTAATCAAACCTTGACAATGACATTTCTACAATCATTTCTGATTAAATATATATCGGTGATTGAAGACTAAAGTTGGACCGAGAAGGCAAGGAACTTTTACCTACCTTTCACCTTGCTTTCCACCACTTTTTGGATTTACAAAAATGAGCAGAGGATGTGTTCCCGCAACTGGGGTAATCTATAATAAACAAAAAGTTAAAAAAATATGATAAATAATAATAAATCATAATCCTAAGCATCAATATACATATTTTATTTAAGTTGCTATAAGTGTCATTTCTTATACCTTCACGTTCTATAAAAACTTTTGCACTAAATCAAAAAAGATTATGCAGGACCATAAAAATTTGCCAAATTTTTTCTTTTGTCTTTTGCTAGTCTATTTAGTTCTTGCTACTAACATAACTGTCAAAAATGGCAATAGTACAGTATGCTTGCCACTTTAGATATTTTGGGTTTGGTTGACCGCCCTCAAAGACTTAAAGGGATTTTCCATGAGCATTTTTTTTTCAGGCCGGGCAGCGCACGAGCACTGAGGAGTTTTATTAATAAGAGGCAAATGGGGCGGGTATTGAGGCGTAATCAAAGAATTCAAAAGGGCGGGCATTGAAGAGGCTGTGGACCAATAGGATGCCTCAAACCCGGGTGTACGTCAGAAGTCCCGGGTTTGAGGCATCCTATTGGTCCATAGCCTCCTCAACGTCTGCTCTGTTCATTCTTTGCTTGTACTTCAATAGCAGAACCATTTTATAAATATAGTTATGATGGATACATATATTTATGGATGATGGGGATCACATTAGATATCTGAGGTGCGGTCACAGGATTCTGTGACCGCACCTCAGATAAAGCAGGTGGGCAGGATAAACTAAAGGGGAAGGGAGATCTAGTGTGGAGGGCCAATAGACACAGAGGGGGCGGAATAATTAGTAAAGAACAGCCCTGTGTCGTTATGTAGTTCAGTGTGGTATCGACACAGGGCTGTGTGTATAATGACTCTCGAGCACGAGTCGGTGTCGAGAGAAAAAAGAGACAGATGAAAATCAGAACTTCCGGCAGGGCAGAGGTACGGAGAATAGGAAGGAAAATGTTCAGATTTAATAAAGACTATATATTAGGAACTTTATTAAATAGTTACATAGAATATTAGGTCAGAAATTTGGTGTCCCTGGAAAACCGCTTTAATAATATTGCCAGATTAATTGAGATATTGGGTAAGGCATCAGTGCTGCTATTCAACAGTCAATAGTTTTCCGGTCAAAAATTAACCCATTCCTTTGACCCTTTTTACACATTTGTGGCACAGCATTATACTCTAAAAAAGATAAAGGCTGATAAATATGGACTAAATCACACAATACAACTCCCGTTTCTTTTCAAATACCATACCCTAATAAACCATCTATACAAAATGGGTCACCGATGGTCCATTCCCGTAATCAATTGTCGTTCTAAAACTTCACTTTCAATTCTATAATTTAAAAAAAAAATCAACCTTATTGATATAGAAGCAACACACAAAGTCTCCTTACACATAAACTTCTCATTTTCTTGTACCACCTCGGCAGATAAAAGTCGGCACAGCAGTAATTCACAAATACAAAAAAAAATGAATTAATGAAAGAAAGAATGAAAAGATGGATTTCTCACAAATGTTTTTCTTGGAATTCCAATCTCGATGTGCCACAACTCCAAAAGGCAGGGTGCTCCTTTTTTGTACAGGGTCAACTTGATCGCTCTGGGGTATCAATTCCCCCTAACAATCTGTATTTAAGTACCTTGCTGTCCCTATATACCAGAACACCTGCAACATCACCATAAAGCTGACCGTTCTAGGAGGCCCTGCTTCACCCTAATATAAACACTTTTCATTTTCCTATGCCGGAGATTAGTATGGTCAGGTCTTTAACCAAAAAACATAGTCCCGATGTGTTTTTACCATGTATAACTGTGGTGTATGGCTTCCTATCCGTGTATGGTGTCTTTAGGGGGCAGGTGATCTGCTGGATAGGGACAGTAGGGCATTAAAAAAGGGATTTCTAGGAAGAGTAACTGAAACCCTATAGCAATCAAGCTGACCCTGTATAAAATAATGAGCACCTTGCCTTTGGGAGTTACAGGACATAGATTTGAAATCCCAAGGAAAACATCCGGGTGGGAGAAATCCACCAGTTTATTCATTTATTCATTTTTATTTTTATTTTTTATTTTTGTGTTGGCTTTTATCTGCTGAGGTAGTAGAAGTAAATTAGAAGTTTATCATGTGTGATGAGATTTTGGCTGGTGTTACTATTTCAAGTTTTAGAACGAGAAATGATTACTGGTATGGACCATCAGTGACACAATTTGCATAGTTGGTTTATCAGCCATTGTTTTTAGAGAACAAAGCGATGCCAAAAATGGGTAAAAGGGTCACAATTTTTGGCCCAAAAAAATCGACTGATGAATAGCAGCACTGATCCCCCTGTCCATCAATTCTAAATTAATCTGGCAATATACTTACCGTAAGTCATTGAGGGTGCCCAGCTAAGCCCCACATATCCAAAGTGGTAAACATTGACTGACATACTATCGTAATTTTTTCTTTTAAAAGGGTTGTCCAGTTTAGACAATCCATTGTTACATACCGATTTAGGATATTCTGAGTAAATAGAGGGGGGTCCCCTGTTCATGATCTCCATCTCTAGGCCAGAGTGGAAAGTGGTTACAAAGAGCGTCTCCCACTTTGGAGGACCTGTCCTGTCCTGAATTATACAGACAACCCATTAGTTTAAATGGGATTTGTGTAATGCTTAATTTCCCCTGTGGTGGCACTGCAGAGAAAATGAACACTTACTGCCAGGTTTCCCCACAGATCACAGCTGATCTAACGATAGGGATTGTTCATAAAAGAAATATACAAAAATTGTGCGATGCTACAAACTCAAGCAATGGGAACAATATATCACAAAGCTGATTATGGTATTTACTGCAATTATTTAACTGATGAATTTGTTTATAATATAAATTTACAAAAATTAACAAATACAATTTCAATTTAGAAAAATTAAAAAAACGGCTAATGATCCAGCTCATTGAAAGAAAAAAAAAAAGCGTTATGTGTAATAATAATTGCAGTTGTCAAACATATAAGTAATACATTCACTGCTGCTTAATATAATACTGGAACTAATTAAAATTGATTAAACATTTCACGGCTCACCCTCTCGCATATTACGAAGGTATTGACATACCGGTTTCTTTCACATTTCATCAATTTTAGTTATTTATTTCAATTTCAATAACCATAAAACCATCTATTGTAGAGAAGGATAAACTAAACTTAACATGACAAAGATAAAGTGCTTAGCCTATGTCCCTATGGACTCAGGTTAATTAATGAGCCTCATCCTAAGGTTATACATGATCTATTACTTCCTCTAATTAGAAGTAATAATCATGATCATTATTCTGGTTAGCTAGAATAGAATAAGACGAATGTGCTTAAGTATGATTAATAATATCAGAAAAAGAAGAAATTCAGATGATCACGGCCTAACCTAACATACAGTATTGGAAGCGGGAAGAAGTTCTATCATATTCTTATATTACAGCTGTAAATTGAATTTTCTGTATTTTTTTGGTATTATATTTTTTGGGGTATTTTGTTTTATAATTTACTGTATTGTGTTCATCTCATTTATAATTTTATCTTAAACCTCTTCTCAGCTAATTTTTTTTATCATTCAAAAAAAAAGACTTTAAAACTGTAACAATTTACAGATCGAATTATTATTTTTAATTTTTGTATTATTTTTATTGGAAAAACAAAATAGAAAATAAAAAAACACAATAATTAATTGAAATTCAGAAATGAATAATTTTTTTAATTTTTAATTTTTATTTTTTAAGGAATTTGTTATAATGTTTTTCTTCCTTTGCTATACATTTTGACATATTCCACAACTTATCTAATGATCTCTAATTTCTTTACTATTGATTTATTTTATTGTGATTTATGGCCTCTTCCTCCTTCATTTATATAAATAGAAAATTCACTGCAAAGGGCGATCTGACAACCCTGCCTTAACATCTCTATAATTGATTACTGTAGTGCCATTTTTTTTTCCGGCACTCCCACTACAATACCACCTATACTTAAAAAAATACAATCTGGACCCCTCAGATCTTTACACCTACAACTCTAGCATATATGAACTATCCACAGGATAGGTGCTAATTGTCTGATCACTGGGACCCCCGCTGATCCTGAGAACCGGGATCCCAAACTCGTGTTCCTCCTCACTGCACCCCTTGCAGTGAGGAGGAGCTTGAATGAAGCGGTGATTGAGTATGAGCATGCCGTCCCATTAAATAGCTATAAGAATTACGGTAACAGCAGAGCGCTGTACTCGGCTGTTTCGTCAATATCATAGACTTTGAACTAATCAGCAGCGCCCATGCTCGACTGCCAATTGATCCAATCAATTTTCTCTTAACTGAGGTCGAGCAGTGAGGAGCAACAGGGGGTTTGGGACCCTTGTTCTTGCGATCGGTGTGGGTAGGTGATAATTTTTTATCTGGGAATACCTCTTTAATTTTCTGGTCTATCATTTATTTTTTGAATTCTGACTCAAACACTGAGTAGGCACCCAAACTGCCTTCACTAAAGTCACTAAAATCTAAGAGCCACTAAGAACTAGATTTAGCTCACTACCCTAGAATGTACCTAAATACCATTGCCAAGGAAGAGTGACTGATTGGCACCCCCTCTGGCACCCAGAGTACATGCCCTGACAGCACCCTTCCAGTTACTCCTTCCGTTGATCTATTTTAGGCGTTCAACATTTGAACACTCACTACTACTGCTACTGCTACTACTACTACTGCTACTACTAATATCACTACTACTAATATCACTACTACTACCACCACCACTACTACCACAACCTCTACTACTACTGCTACTACTAATATCACTACTACTACTACTACTACTATCACCACCACTACTACTACTACTGCTACTACTAATATCACTACTACTACTACTACTACTACTACTACTACTACTACTACTACTACTACTACTACTATCACTACTACTGCTACTACACTACTACTGCTAATGTCACTACTACTACTACTGCTAATGTCACTACTACTACTACCACCACCACCACCACCACTACTACTACCACAACCACTACTACTACTACTACTACTGCTACTACTAATATCACTACTACTATCACCACTACCACTACTACTACTACTACTACTACTACTACTATCACTACTACCACCACTACTACTACTATTACTACTACTATCAATACTACTACTACTACCACCACTACTACTACCACAACCACCACTACTACTACTACTAATATCACTTCTACTGCTACTACTATCACTACTACTGCTACTACTACTACTAATATCACTACTACTACTACTAATATCCCTACTACTACTACTACTACTACTACGACTACTACTACTACTTCTACCACTACTACTACCACAACCACTACTACCACCACTACCACTACTACTACTACTATTACTACTACCACCACCACTACTACTACCACAACCACTACTACTACTACCACCACTACCACTACTACTACTACTATTACTACTACCACCACCACCACCACTACTACTACCACAACCACTACTACTACTACTACTACTACTACTACTAATATCACTACTACTACTACTACTACTACTAATATTACTACTACCACCACCACCACCACCACCACCACTACTTCTACTACTACTACTACTACTACTACTACTATCACTACTACCACAACCACCACCACTACTACTACTAATATCACTACTACCACAACCACCACCACCACTACTACTACTACTACCACCACTACCGTCCACTACTACTATTACTACTACTACTACTATTACTACTACTGCTACTACTAATATCACTACTACTACCACTACTACTACCACTACTACTACTACTACTACTACTACCACTACTACTACCACCACTACTACTACTATCACTACTACTACTACTACTACCACAACTGCTACTACTACTATTACTACTACTGCTACTACTAATATCACTACTACTACTACTACCACAACTGCTACTACTACTACTACTGCTACCACAACCACCACTACTACTACTACTACTACTACTACTACTACTACCACTACTACTACTACATTTCTGTATCAGATCTATTGGATTTCAACAACCAGTAAGGTTAGACGTTTAGCATGTCCAACCCACAGACTACATATTTTCCTCACCGTCCACCAGTTAGCGCAACAAAGATTCTAGGTACATACCTAACATAATGTGAGATGAGGGGACACATATTAAAATACAGGACCATTAAGAAGACAAAAGATAAGAAGGAGAAATTAGATATAGAGGGGCCACACAACAGTAGGGGAAGATGAGGCAGCGGGGCTTTATAAACTACTGTTAACTTTGTCTTCAACATCAAACCTACTCTAGAAAATTTTAATCTAGAGTCTCATTGGTTCCTAATAGCAAGAGCTCCTTTTTTTGCATCTTATTTCAGGAATTATATTCGAGGGGTGACGATGGCATGAAATATGCAGAAAAGTCATAAAATATGGAGTCATATATACGGAACTCACATACGGTAAGAACACATAAACTGAAATGATTAAACATGCCAGAATTACAAAGACATGAGAAGATCCGCTGGACAGTTATGATCCTAACCAACTAAAAGACGGATACGATCTAAGCCAACTGAGACCGAGCACTTGGCCCAATAATCATTACACCTATGATGACATAGATAAAAAAAAAATCTCGGTTACTAGTAATCATCGATATGTCCATGATAGTTTGTCAAATGCCAATTCCAAGTATTTTTGAAATTTTTTGTCTGATTGGGTGGTAGAAGGATTTCCATGTTTGTGGCATCTTACAGGGGTTGTGTTATCAATGAAGTCAACCTAGTGATCTGCTGATCTCTGAATGTCTGGCTTCTGTAACCAGTCAGCTAAAATCATTGGGGGAAGTTGGGACCGTTGCCGGGGAAAAGTAGAATTACATGCCAACTCAAATAGATGGCTGATCATGTTATTGGTGGACACCAATGGAAGAGTCACTTTTTGCAGCAGCTCTCATTAATAGAGTTGTCCTGACCAAGAGACCCCCCTCTTTGATTTTCATATGCCCAAATGGGGCATATAGACAGGGGTGGTCTTATTCAGACAGTCCCTTTAACATAATTATATTACTACTGAATAAAATTGGCATACAGTGCTGAACTGATTAGAAGACAATGAATTGTACAAGAGCAGTAGAGATCAGTTTTTAAACCTGCTATAAAATTTTGAAGAGGCATTAATTGCAATAAATCTCTGAACTCCTTGTGCTTAGCTTGCCATTGCCAAATAATGACCAGGGAGACATAGCCAACTCATCACATTTTATTGCCTCATAATTAGAGGCTCACACTTGAGGCAGAGCAGTGGGTTTTATCATAATTTCTCAATTATTTGTTATTATATCCAATATGTCAACCTTCAGCCTGAACTAGATTTTATCGTCAGATTTTCCAAGAGTACTTAGTCCACGGAGAAATGTCACTTTACGATCATATGCTGCCAATAATGATGCTCTACATTTAACCACTTTGGGGGATAATACATATTAATTATAAGTAGCTGCCAGAATCCCCCCCCCCCCAATTTTTTTTTTAAATGAATAAATTAAATATATTATATATATATATATATATATATATATATATATATATATATATATATATATATATATATATATATATATACACACATTTATTTAATTGTCACAATGTAATTTTGTATAGTTAAAGAAAAATTGTGCAGTCTCCATTAAAAATAATGTTGCCTTTAAATATGTTTAGCTCACATCAGTTTTCATTCAAAGTTAAAAAAGAAACATAAATAAATTTTAAAAAAACTTTGGGTAAAAAGACAACATTTTGTTTTGCCTGGCGTGCTAACTCAACTCCCAGACTACATGTAGTGATATACTGTAGTCAGACATGTGGTAATAAAAATAAATTTTACTTGCAATACCACGCCTAACCACATGTTGTGCTGCTAAGAGAAAACATGTCCGTAAGCAACACAAACCTAAAGATCAGTCCAGTACTCATCAACTATGAATATTTTAGGGCCCATCTACTGTAGTGGTAGAAACATTCGGTAAGTTATATTTCTTGCTCTGAATAAAACAAATAACATTAACATATTGTGATGGGTTTTCCCCACTTCAAACATTTATGGCATATCCACAGGTATTCCCACCTATCAGGAGAATGTGGGGCCCCGGACTTATACTCAGCAAACCATAGTGGCTGGCTGGCTGTGACCGAGCATATGCACAGCTATCTCCATTAAAGTCTATTAGAGTTAGACCACTTTCCCATCAAGTTCTTTTCCTACGTGTCTGAAGTACATGCTAAAGGTGACAATATGGCTCAAATAGCCCGGCGAAGGCCAGAAGAGTGGACTGCTATACGTCTGTATACCGTTTTTTTGCGGTATGGGATAGCGTAGTAGGCTACGCTATTAAATACAACAAAATCCCGTAAAAAAATGTAAACAACACGGTATACTTTTTTTAACATGGGACTCTATGGATGATGTATAAAGTGCAATAACGTGATGTAAACATAATGTACATAAACAACCAATTGCAACAGCCAAGAAAATGATGAACATGCGAGGCCAAGTCTCCATGTTGCAATCTGTATGTGGCCACATAGTGCCTAATAGGAGTTCGGGAATTCACATGCAGCCTATAGGTGAGGGTAGTCTGGGATCCCCACCTATCAGGGTGCTATGTTGGCAGCGTTGTGTGCCTTGGCGCTTTGTTTGGCGGCTGCTACATCTGTATGCATTCATGTATCAGTATCATGAAACTTACCTGTGTACCACTTATGCATGTGTCCTATCCGGAGGCCTTATACAATGAATGATACACACCATTATTTCAACGTAAGTAAAAATCATGTATCCAAACCTGAAGGCCTTGTCCGTCCACCGTTACAGAGTTTGCTCTTTGCATTTTTATCCTTTCGCCTGATTTGTTTCCTTGCTGGGAACCGTTCTTCTCTCTTTTCACCGTTGACTGTCTTTCCTTCAAGAGAACATATTACAAGAGTTACCCAGTTTTATATGGCAGCAGAATATAAAAATGAAAAGTTCACTTACAGACCATATAAAAGTGTTCTCCATATTGGACAATCCCTACTTGTTAGAAGGGTTCCTTGACAATAACGTGATCACAAAGTGTCCCCCTGCTGGGACCCCCAGCGATCAGCTGTAATCTGTGATGAAACTTGGCAGTAAGCGTTTAATTTCCCTACAGTGCCACCACAGGCGAAATTAAGTATTACACAATGTCAATTCATATCAATGTGTTGTCTGTGTAATACAGGACAGGACAGGTCCTCCAGAGCAAGATACGCTCTATGTGACCGCTCTCCACTCTGGCCAAGAGATGAGAATCCTGGACATAGACACCCCTCTATTAATTTAAAATTCCCTAAGAGGGTGTATAGATTTTCTGCACTAGACAACCCCCTTTAATGTAACTGATTTGCACAATTCCTTCAGTAAGGCCTTTCAAACGTTTTCATATTCTATGCTATATATTTGCACTATAAAACCAGCCAGATAATATACAATGCAGAACAGATCCCTTTAAAGCCGCTTACACATTTTAAAGTCTTGTGCATGGAACCTGTATGGTGCCACACGGAGCAGTGTGCCGATGTAAGGTGCCTCGATATTCGACCGTATTCTCCCCTAGAAGATGCTTCTTGATAATACAATGAAATTGAAGGCACATGGAGGGACAGTATGGTGCCAACGACTTCTATGGGTGTCTTATTACCGGTCCGTACAAACGCAAATTAGTAATTCGGTTGTGTACATAAGGCCTTTGAAAAATTGATAACCAAGCAAGATCCAATATTGTCTAAAATTATCGCATATCGAAACTGGATTCACATGGTACGGAAATCTGCAACAATTCCACAGCAGAATTCCGTCTAATTATGTCAGAGCACTGCGGCTGCCCATACAAGTAGCGGTACTATACAGTGCGGTCAAGAACTGTGCAGCAAAATCGGGCACGGTATTACCGCAAATTGCCACGGTTTCCCAATGCCGTTTTGGCCCGCGTGGCTTATACGGGTGAAAAACATTGAAAGCATGTTCTTCCACTGTACAAGCTGTGCGACCAACAACTGGAGCAATTGACCGTAAAACCACGTGAGGTTTAGCCACAGGCAAGCAATTAAACTAATGATTCGTTGGCTCTTTTTCACTGATGGATTGGCACACTGGTGAGGGGCTTTCTGAAGAGTCATAAAGGAGGTGCCCTACGACTAGAACGCCGTTCTCTTCAGTTGGAAATCCAACTGCTTGTCCGGCCCTGGAGGACGGATCTTCTGGAGATATTACGGTGGTCACCAGATGTTCTGACCAACTTATTATTATTACTGTTGCCATTTCTTACGAGAAGTTTTCTCACCAATCCCTTCTGTCGACATTCTCATTATAATGGACTAAAAAAAGACCCCTCTTAAATTTTTGTTTTTGTGTCTAAATGCGTCTTCTGATTTTTTTAATAACTGAACTACTTACCTATATATTTATGTATATTAATTGCTTTTGCGACTAAATAGACCCTAAAGGGCTGTATTTATCAAAGTGTTTGAGAACTGTGTCTGGGGGACTAATTAAGGAAAATGTGTTGTTACATTAAAAAAACAGCTGTTTAACGCGCTATAAAAGTCAGATTTGTATATATTAAAGCACTGAAGTTAGAATCTATTCCATAAGGGTCAAATCAGTCTGTGTTTCGAGAGAATTTCTCTTTTTGAAACGTGTCCCATTAAAAAAAAATAATAATAATAATCATTGATTAAGTCTGAAGAGTGATTGCAGAATTGGGATCCCTCCTAACTTTACGGGGGTGATTAGTTAAAGATAATCTGTCACCGTTTTCTCATCCATGAATTATATATAGGGGAGGGTAGAGCTCTGTTACAAAATTAATAAAGGTAACTCTAAAATTGTCTAAGTTTCCCTATAGGGGATGGTATCATATAGACTTATGTAGAAAAGGTCCTGGTCCATTATATTTCCCTAGACCAAATCCCTCCCCTTTCCTACCAAGCCACACCCCTTTTCTGATTACTTTAAAATAATGTCTAGGGAGATGCAAACAATAAAACGGAGCCAAACTGCGCCAACTTTTGACAAAATTTAGGGCATGACCACACGTGGCGGATTTCCTCCGCAACTGTCCGCATCAATGCCGCACCTAATCCGGGTTGCGGATTACGGCTGCGGATCTGCACAAAATGTGCAGAAAATTGATGCGGACTAGCTACTGCGGAATGCGGGAAAAGTGCTTCCCTTCTCCCTATCAGTGCAGGATAGAGAGAAGGGACAGCACTTTCCCTAGTGAAAGTGAACGAATTTCATACTTACCGGCCGTTGTCTTGGTGACGCGTCCCTCTTTCGGCATCCAGCCCGACCTCCCTGGATGACGCGCCAGTCCATGTGACCGCTGCAGCCTGTGCTTGGCCTGTGATTGGCTGCAGCCGTCACTTAGACTCAAACGTCATCCTGGGAGGCCGGACTGGAGACAGAAGCAGGGAGTTCTCGGTAAGTGCAAACTTCATTTTTTTTTACAGATACATCTATATTGGGATCGGTAGTCACTGTCACGGGTGCAGAAACAGTTACTGCCGATCGCTTAACTCTTTCAGCACCCTGGACAGTGACTATTTACTGACGTCTCCTAGCAACGCTCCCGTAATTACGGGAGCCCCATTGACTTCCTCAGTCTGGCTGTAGACCTAGAAATACATAGGTCCAGCCAGAATGAAGAAATGTCATGGCAAAAAAGCAATACGCTCCGCAGCACACATAACATGTGCATGACAACTGCAGACTTCATTGCGGAACTTTGAATCTCCATTGAAGTCAATGGAGAAATTCCGCCATGAGTCCGCCACTGCTCCGCAACAGACAGAGCATGCTGCGGACACCAAATTCCGCTCCGCAGCCTATGCTCCGCAGCGGAATTTTACGCCTCGTCTAAACGAACACTGCTAAATTAAAGTGTAAGTCAATGGACAAACGGCACCGCTGCGGATTAACGCTGCGGAGTGTCCGCAGCGGAATTTAAGTGAAATTCCGCCACGTGTGGTCATGCCCTTAGACGCTTTCTAGACCCACACACAGTAGTAATTCTGTCCCAATGTTTTTGTCCAGGAGCCTCCACAGACCCTGAGAACAGATAAAGATTTACAGGGAAATGTGTTCCCGGCCACAACTTAGCTGATATCGCCAGGGCCCAGGGGTTTCAGGAGCCAGCCCGGCGTCGATCAGTTGTTGGGTTGGCTTTCTTCAGATAAAGGTTTGTCTTGTTGGGACATCCCCTTTAATATAAATGTTTCCACCTTGTTAGCCCTCATTGGTGCCGGATCTGTCTCCACCCACAATCCCAAAATAAAGATGTATTACTAGATTGCTATACTCCGCTGTCTTTTAAAGGAGAGCCTTCCGATTAGAATTTTTCAATATATTAAAGATACACAACATTCTATAAAATGTTTCCAAATATAAGGAACAGAATTACATTCTTTAATAATATATAATGTCAGGGAAATAAATATAGAGGGTGAAAAGATAGTAGTCCCACTCGGACCTTGATGTCGAAAGGGGGCCCAAGGCATACATCGCATGTGGTAGGAGGAGGGCCCTCCTACAGAGGGGTCCAGGCAGAGTGTAGCTACAGGGGCTGCAGAGGTAGAAGTCCCATCCGAGCCCTGGTACCTGAGGGGGCCCCTCTGCCTCATACAAAGACACCAATATTATAAATGGCATACGGTAGGTGTGGGGCACTCTTACAGAGGGGTCCAGGCAGAGCGTAGCTACAGGGGCTGCAGAGGTAGAAGTCACACCCGGGCCCTGGTACCTGAGGGGGCCCCTCTGCCTCATACGAAGACATTGCTATTATAAATGGCATATGGGGGAACCCTGTCTCGGATTTTGTATTGGGGCCCTGAGCTTCAAGTTGCTCCATTAGCCCAGGAGAATTAAGTTATGCCTCTGCAGATAGTACTAATAAAGGGAAGGGCTCCGATTGGATATTATGCATAGGCTCCTCCTCCATATCCAATAAATCAGATAAAATACCTGTATAGAATGGGCTTATATGACTGCGTATTTTTCTTTCCGATAACAAGGCCTGAGTACAGAGTCAGTCAGCTTATTCTACCAGTGTTCCCCTCTGATAATTTATTCCACGAGCCACTTGACAGTAAATACAGCAGATCTTAACCAGGTTAGATCTCCGTCTTGTACCGCGGTTCGATTGCTATAAAGATTTTTAAATTGACTGACAGTCAACCTCATCATGAACTTTTATTATCCGCATGTAATTCTTAATTGGGTCCAATGAACAATAGCTGCCCTGAGTTATAGACTCTTTCTTCTCACCATATAATTAGGATATAATTACCCACAGGATATCAGGATGATGTAGAACCTTTATACTAAACGTGCCCTCATTAAGAAACTAGTCTAAATGTACATTTATTCAATCAGTATGAATTAATTAAAATGTTACTGGAATCAGGGAGATGGCAATAAAGATGACATTTATTAAGAAATGTGATGGCTACCTCTGTAGCCAGCAGAAGTGCCATGAATTTGCCCAGAACGCTGAATGTGCAATAAAATAAAAAGAAAAAGGCACGCTTGTAACTGTAGGTGCGATCTTCTCACTCTGTATTGCAGTCTCTGTATTACCGTATCCAGGAAATCTGGGCCATGGGCAACAAGCAAAGTAGGGCCCCTCTACTTGCCATTTTTAGAATTTTTTTCTCAAAATTTCAACCACCTTAATACTGCCATGTAGTGCAAAAATCATACCACCATAAAATACCCAAATAATATGTAGTATCCAAATAATACTCCCTTGAAGAGCTCATTATACTGCCATGTGGTGTAGAGATAATACCACCATATAGTGCCCAAATATGCAGTATCCAAATATTACTCCATTGAAGAGCCTGCATTTTACTGCCATAGATTGCAAAGATAATACCACCATATAGTTAAGAAATAAAGTGCAGTGTCCAAATAGTACTCCCTTGAAGAGCCCAAATAATGCTGCCATATAGTGCAAAGATAATATCACCATATAGTGCCCAAATAATATGCAGTATCCAAATAATACTCTCTTGACGAGCCGACATAATACTGCCATGTAGTGCAAAAATAATGCCACCATATAGTGCCCAAATAATATGCAGTATCCAAATAATACTCCCTTGAAGAGCCCAAATAATGCTGCCATATAGTGCAAAGATAATATCAAAATATAGTGTCCAAATAATATGCAGTATCCAAATAATACTCCCTTGACGAGCAGACATAATACTGCCATGTAGTGCAAAAATAATGCCACCATATAGTGCCCAAATAATATGCAGTATCCAAATAGTACTCCATTGAAGAGCCTGCATTTTACTGCCATATAGTGCAAAGATAATACCACCATATAGTTAAGAAATAAAGTGCAGTGTCCAAATAGTACTCTCTTGAGGAGCCCACATAATACTGCAACATAGTGCAAAGATAAAACCATCATATAGTGCCCAAATAATATGCAGTATCCAAAATAGTACTCCATTGAAGAGCCTAAATAATTCTGCCGTTTAGTGCAAAGAGAATACCACCATGGTGCCCAAATAATATACAGTATCCAAATAACACTCACTTTAAGAGCTCACATAATACTGCCATATAGTGCAAAGATAAAACCATCATATAGTGATCAAATAATAAGCAGTATCCAAATAATACTCCATTGGGGAACCTGCATTTTACTGCCATATAGTGCAAAGATAATACTACCATACAGTGCAGAAATAATCTACAGTATCCAAATAAAACTTCCTTGAAGAGCTTGAATAACATTGCCATATAGTGCAAAGATAATATCACCCTACAGTGCCCAAATATTATGCAATATCCAAATAATACTCCCTTGAAGAGGATACAAAATACTGCAAAATTGTGCAAAAATGTTACCACCATATAGTGGCCAAATAATATGCAGTATTTAAATAATACTTCATTGAAGAGTCCAAAAAATTCTGCCATATAGTTCCAACACAATACAATTACATTCCCAAATAATACCACCATACAACGCTAAGTTATATATATATATATTTTTTACAAATTATGCTCCTTCGGCTCCCTCTATCGGGGACCTTTAGGACTCAGGGGCTCAGGGCAGTTGCCTGGTTTGTCATCCGCTATAACAGGCCTTGACTGTATCTTGCAATTCTATGTTTCAGATGAACTAGGGGGTATACTGTACCATGTTGTGGTTAACTAGCATTGGGGCCGGCTGTAGCACTGCTGTAGGGTCCACCAGTTGGAGGGGGTTGCTGCTAAAAGGTGTCCTGGGTGAAAATGTAAAATTATAAATTTTTTGGGAGGTATGCGGCATATTTCATAGGTAGGAATAGTTGGATTTGTCATATAAGTAACAGATGTGGAGGGTGGGTTTCATGTTGTATTGGCATCAGTATAGCCATCTTTCCCCATATGTGTCCCTGACGCGTGCCCCTTCCTATAGCATACAGCTTGAGAACCCTCATGGTGGGGAGGAAGCATCATGGCATTACTTTCTCTGCGTGCCATAGCAATACCATAGCAGCCGTCTGTAGTGCCTGTACAATCAATTGTGTTATTATAGGGGCGCTTTAAATCGTGTTATTATAGGGCGCTGTGAATGGTGCCATTATGAGGAAACTTGGCAGGTTTTGATTGGTGGGGGTCCGAGCACTGAGACCCTCACCGATGACTAAAACGAAGTGGCAGACGATGTGCTGTTTCGTTTCTGATCTGCTTTCATCGGAAAGCTGAGCTTACAGTGTACGGGTTCATAGACTTTTTATTGGGCCCATACACCGCTTTGAGGAAAGCCGTTCAGAAACTAAGCGGCACAGCGTTCACCCGGGAGCGTTTACCGCTTTGTTTCAGCATTTGGTAGTGGTTTTAGTGCTCGGACATGATTATGTCACTATGAAATGTCAAACTTTTTTTTACAGTTTAGTTACCCTTTAAAGAGGGCAATAGGGGGAGCTCACTGCATACGGATTTATACAGCTCCCATTGTGGTCAATGCTATCTATATAAATCCTCATGCAGTGAGCTCCCCCTAGTGGAGGTTGCAGGCAGCCTGAATTATATAAGCAGAGCTTCCCTGTACAGACATATTAATAGACACAGAGTTTTGGACCTAAAAACGAATGGTGGACGTTAACTTTAACCCCTTAAGGATGCAGCCCAGTTTGGCGTATTTATCCATTTTTGCCTCACTGTATTCCAGAGAGTGTTTTGTTTTTTTTGTATAATTATTCAGTACATACCTCTAACATCTAATTCATGTTAATTTTTTTTAAACTGATAAAATAAAACATTAAATTCCTTTATAGTTTGTTTTTTTTAGTTCTCAAACACCCACTGCTTTACGCATGCAATGACAGCGCTGCAAATGTACGGCGGTGATCGCTAAGTTCCAGCATTAAGCGGGGCCCCATATGAGTAATGCTATGGGGCCCCTATCATTTTTCTATATGTCCGACTAGAACACAAATAGAAAGAGTTGGAACATCTTAGAATTGCAGATATGAGAAAAGCTTTACTGTAACATGAACCAGCAGGCTACGTTTTTTTTTGTTTGAATGATGCTCATTAACCTTTCGTTTACCAATTAACCTGATTTCACGGACAGTGATCTAACAAGCTTTGGTTTATTCAGGTTCAGCTGTTGCTATGTTCAGATGTTGCGGTTTATGTAAAATTGAGGAAAGAAAATGCGGTATGACCGCAATGTGTGAACACAGCCAAAACTTTTTTTTATATTGCCCTGTAATTTTCATGTTCCTAATTTTCCTCTGTGCTTGCAAAGAAAAAAATCACTAATGATGAGTTAAAAACATTAATGTCAAAGAACTAATTCATGAAAGGGTTATAAATAAAAGTTTAATAGGCATCAAAAACTTTCCTATCATGTAGAATGTATTTCAGATTTGTAACTCTTTTGCTCCCTATGAATTTGTTTCAATATGTGTAAACCAGGGAGCGGCCATGTTTGTCTATGGACAGTGGGGGAGGGGGGCTGAAGATTGCTTTGTCCTATGTGTCTATTTATGCCCTGCTGCTACTATTACAGGGGGACTATGAATGGCACTATTACAGGGGCACTATGATTGGCACTATTACAGGGGCATTATGATTGGCACTATTACAGGGGCACTATGATTGACACTATTGCAGGGGCACTATGGTTGACACTATTACAGGGGCACTATGAATGACACTATTACAAGGGCACTATGAATGGCACTATGAATGGCACTCTTACAGGGGCAGTATGAATGGCACTTTTACAGGGGCACTATGAATGGCACTATGGAACTAATATAGGGGCACTATTAATGACACTATTACAAGGGCACTATAAATGGAACTATTACAGGGGCACTATGAATGGCACTATTACAGGGGCACTATGAATGGCACTATTACAGGGGCACTATGAATGGCACTATTACAGGGGCACTATGAATGGCACTATGGAACTATTATAGGGGCACTATGAATGACACTAATACAAGGGCACTATGAATGGCACTATTACAGGGGCACTATGAATAGAACTAATACAGAGGCATTATGAATGGTGCTATTACAGGAGGACTATGACTGGTGCTAATACAGAGGCATTATAAATGGTGCTATTACAGGAGAATTATGACTGGGGCTATTACAGGGGAACGATAAACGGTGATATTACAGGGGCACTATGAATGATGTTATTACAGGGGCACTATTATAGGATCACTTTGTATGGCAGTATTATAGGGGCACTATAAATTGTGTTATAATGGTAGCACTTTCAATTGTGCTATTATAGGGGCACTTTGAAGGCACTATTATTGGCGCAGTATAAACTGTGTTATTATGGTAGCACTGTGAATGGTGCTATTATATGGGCACTATGAATTGCATTTTTATAGTGGCACTATAAATAGATTCATTATGGGGCACTGTGAATAGTGCTGTTATAGGGGCACTATAAATTGTGTTATTATAAGGGCACTATGAATGCTGCTATTTTTAGAAAATCGTGGTAGGAACTGTAGATGAAATTATTGACAAGGGCACTGTAATTGCCATGGTACTAATACGTTATCACTCTATCTGACAATATTATATGAGAATTGTGGCTTGCACTACATAGACAATTCTATAACCACTTCTATGACAAACAAATTTGTATGGCTACTACTATGTGAGTACAGGGGCGTCAGTAGTGTTACTTGGACTTAGCACCCAGACTGAGACACAACATTGTGTTGAAGCTGCCTAAACCTACCTGTTTAGATTCAACAAGCATGTTTTACCCATAGGGGGTGCTGTGCCTTTCAAGTCTATCTTTAGGGAAAACTGCCACGTTCCCTCTAAGCATATCACAGTGACCCCTGGAAGTAAATTGTCCTTGTATTCTACAGATGTTGCCTGCAGGGAAGGGGAGGGTATTTTAAACTTTCCCCCACCCCTGCTTTGCACTATTACCAGATTGTTACTCTTTGTAAAGGGAGTGTTTCCAATAATAACAATTTGTAAGGGAATTGCTAATAATACAATTCCTCAAAATACTTTACAAAATTTACTGATTGCTGGAAACTACAGAAATGACACAGCCAGGTGATTAACAAAAAACAAAATAATACAGCTGCATGATACCTGGAAACCATGTGACTATTAGAATTTTTTTTTATATATAATGGAAAAGTTTTAAATGATTACAAATGGAGCATAAAGTCTAATTAGCTTGCCTGTGAGTTTTGTAACACTAATTAAACATTAGTAATTATGCTTTATAAATCTTCAATTAATTACAGATGAAAGTAATGACTTCATAGAATATGTTGACGCTTTATTGTTTAAATACATTAAATCACACACTTTTTTTGGCTCGGTCGAGTCTTGTGGATGTTATATATAAGAGAAAAAATTGATCAGAATTTGGTTGCAGATGATAGAAAAATAAGAATTCAGCACCCTCTGCTGGTACTGAGGAAAATTACACTCTGAATATTGTTAAAAAGAGAAATTGAAATATCTGAAGACGGAGAGTAGATTGAGCTGCTTTAGAACCTTTTTTGGACAGAAAAGTATGGGGTATGTATGATATATCTTCTGTTGCACCTGGGGTAATTTGCCTGGGTCCGCACCACAACTGTTCCAGAATATCTAGGATACGTGACCAACTTAATCTCCTCATTCTTACAAAAATATCTGCAGCATGATGTTGTCTGTATTATATTCTATGCTATTTCAGTAGCTGTAGAACCTCTTTTAGGGTATGTTCACACGACGGCGTCCGTAACGGCTGAAATTACGGGGATTTTTTCAGGAGGAAACATCCCCGTAATTTCAGCCGTAACGGCATGTGCAGGTACTTGAACGCCGCGTCCATTACGGACGTAATTGGTGCTGCTTTTCATTGGAGTCAATGAATAACGGCTCCAATTACGCCCAAAGAAGTGACAGGTCACTTCTTTGACGCGGGCGTCTATTTACGCGCCGTCATTTGACAGCGGCGCGTAAATATACGCCTCGTGTGAACAGACAAACGTCAGCCCATTGCTTTCAATGGGCAGATGTTTGTCAACGCTATCGAGGCGCAATTTTCGGACGTAATTCGGGGCAAAAACGCCCGAATTACGTCCGTAATTAGTGCGTGTGAACATACCCTTAGAGTTTCAAAACCATATCTGCTGGATGATATTAAGAAGGAGCAATGTCGAAGAAGGGCACAGAGAACAGAAAAAGATAAAAACAAATACTAAAAAAACTGTCCCCTATGTACAAGAATATAACTACTACAATACTGCCCCCTATGTACAAGAATATAACTACTATAATACTGCCCCCTATATACAAGAATATAACTACTATAATACTGCCCCCTATATACAAGAATATAACTACTATAATACTGTCCCTATATACAAGAATATAACTACTATAATACTGTCCCTATATACAAGAATATAACTACTATAATACTGCCCCTATATACAAGAATATAACTACTATAATACTGCTCCTATATACAAGAATATAACTACTATAATACTGCTCCTATATACAAGAATATAACTACTATAATACTGCCCTCATATACAAGAATATAACTGCTATAATACTGCCCCCTATATACAAGAATATAACTACTATAATACTGCCCCTATATACAAGAATATAACTACTATAATACTGCCTCCTATATACAAGAATATAACTACTATAATACTGCCCCTATATACAAGAATATAACTACTATAATACTGCCCCCTATGTACAAGAATATAAC
Organism: Rhinoderma darwinii; assembly: GCF_050947455.1. Lineage (NCBI taxonomy): Eukaryota > Metazoa > Chordata > Amphibia > Anura > Rhinodermatidae > Rhinoderma > Rhinoderma darwinii. Next base: position 336,122,045 of record NC_134691.1, read on the forward strand.
TACTATAATACTGCCCCTATATACAAGAATATAATTACTATTATACTGCTCCTATATACAAGAATATAACTACTATAATACTGCTCCCTATATACAAGAATATAACTACTATAATACTGCTCCCTATATACAAGAATATAACTACTATAATACTGCTCCTATATACAAGAATATAACTACTATAATACTGCTCCTATATACAAGAATATAACTATTATAATACTGCCCACTATATACAAGAATATAACTACTATAATACTGCCCTCATATACAAGAATATAACTGCTATAATACTGCCCCTATATACAAGAATATAACTACTATAATACTGCCCTCATATATACAAGAATATAACTACTATAATACTGCCCTCACATACAAGAATATAACTGCTATAATACTGCCCCTATATACAAGAATATAACTACTATAATACTGCCCTCATATACAAGAATATAACTACTATAATACTGCCCCTATATACAAGAATATAACTACTATAATACTGCCCCTATATACAAGAATATAACTACTATAATACTGCTCCTATATACAAGAATATAACTACTATAATACTGCCCCCTATATACAAGAATATAACTACTATAATACTGCTCCCTATATACAAGAATATAACTACTATAATACTGCCCCTATATACAAGAATATAACTACTATAATACTGCCCCTATATACAAGAATATACCTACTATAATACTGCCCCTATATACAAGAATATAACTACTATAATACTGCCCCTACATACAAGAATATAACTACTATATTACTGCCTCCTATATACAAGAATATAACTACTATAATACTGCCCCCTATATACAAGAATATAACTACTATAATACTGCCCCTTATATACAAGATATAACTACTATAATACTGCTCCTATATACAAGACTATAACTACTATAATACTGCTCCTATATACAAGAATATAACTACTATAATACTGCCCCTATATACAAGAATATAACTACTATAATACTGCTCCTATATACAAGAATATAACTACTATAATACTGCCCTCTATATACAAGAATATAACTACAATAATACTGCTCATATATATACAAGAATAGAACTACTATAATACTGCCCTCTATATACAAGAATATAACTACTATAATATTGCCCCTATATACAAGAATATAACTACTATAATACTGCCCTGTATATACAAGAATATAACTACTATAATACTGCTCCCTATATACAAGAATATAACTACTATAATACTGCTCCCTATATACAAGAATATTACTACTATAATACAGCCCTCTTTATACAAGAATATAACTACTATAATACTGCCCCCTATATACAAGAATATAACTACTATAATACTTCCCCTATATACAAGAATATAACTACTATAATACTGCCTCCTATATACAAGAATATAACTACTATAATACTGCCCATATAAACAAGAATATAACTACTATAATACTGCCCCCTATATACAAGAATATAACTATTATAATACTGCTCCTATATACAAGAATATAACTACTATAATACTGCTCCTATATACAAGAATATAACTACTATAATACTGCCTCATATATACAAGAATATAACTACTATAATACAGCTCCTATTTACAAGAATATAACTACTATAATACTGCCCCCTATATACAAGAATATAACTACTATAATACTGCTCCCTATATACAAGAATATAACTACTATAATACTGCTCCTATATACAAGAATATAACTACTATAATACTGCCCCCTATATACAAGAATATAACTACTATAATACTGCTCCCTATATACAAGAATATAACTACTATAATACTGCTCCTATATACAAGAATATAACTACTATAATACTGCCTCCTATATACAAGAATATAACTACTATAATACTGCCCCCTATATACAAGAATATAACTACTATAATACTGCTCCTATATACAAGAATATAACTATTATCATACTGCCCACTATATACAAGAATATAACTACTATAATACTGCTCCTATATACAAGAATATAACTACTATAATACTGCCCCCTATATACAAGAATATAACTAATATAATACTGCTTCTATATACAAGAATATAACTACTATAATACTGCCCCTATATACAAGAATATAACTACTATAATACTGCTCCTATATACAAGAATATAACTACTATAATAATGCCCTCTATATACAATAATATAACTACAATATTACTGCTCATATATATACAAGACTATAACTACTATAATACTGCCCTCTATATACAAGAATATAACTACTATAATATTGCCCCTATATACAAGAATATAACTACTATAATACTATAATACTGCCTCCTATATACAAGAATATAACTACTATAATACTGCCCTCTATATACAAGAATATAACTACTATAATACTGCCTCCTATATACAAGAATATAACTACTATAATACTGCCCCTATATACAAGAATATAACTACTATAATACTGCCCCCTATATACAAGAATATAACTATTATAATACTGCTCCTATTTACAAGAATATAACTACTATAATACTGCTCCGATATACAAGAATATAACTACTATAATATAGCTCCTATATACAAGAATATAACTACTATAATACTGCCCCCTATGTACAAGAATATAACTACTATAATACTGCCCCTATATACAAGAATATAACTACTATAATACTGCCCCCTATATACAAGAATATAACTACTATAATACTGCTCCCTATATACAAGAATGTAACTACTATAATACTGCCCCTATATACAAGAATATAACTACTATAATACTGCCTCCTATATACAAGAATATAACTACTATAATACTCCCCCCTATATACAAGAATATAACTACTATAAGGGCATGACCACACATGGCGGAATTCCTCCGCAACTGTCCGCATCAATGCCGCACAGAATCTGCGTTGCAGATTCTTCAGCGGATCTGCACAAAATGTGCAGAAAATTGATGCGGACTGGCCGCTGCGGACTGCAGGAAAAGTGCTTCTCTTCTCCCTATTCAGTGCAGGATAGAGAGAAGGGACAGCACTTTCCCTAGTGAAAGTCAAAGAAATTCATACTTACCGGCCGTTGTCTTGGTGACGCGTCCCTCTTTCGGCATCCGGCCCGACCTCCCTGGATGACGCTCCAGTCCATGTGACCGCTGCAGCCTGTGCTTGGCCTGTGATTGGCTGCAGCCGTCACTTACACTGAAACGTCATCCTGGGAGGCCGGACTGGAGACAGACGCAGGGAGTTCTCGGTAAGTATGAACTTATATGTTTTTTTACAGATACATGTATATTGAGATCGGTAGTCACTGTCCCGGGTGCAGAAACAGTTACTGCCGATCGCGTAACTCTTTCAGCACCCTGGACAGTGACTATTTACAGACGTCTCCTAGCAACGCTCCCGTCATTACGGGAGCCCCATTGACTTCCTCAGTCTGGCTGTAGACCTAGAAATACATAGGTCCAGCCAGAATGAAGAAATGTCATGGTAGTAAAAACAATACGCTCCGCAGCACACATAAGATCTGCGGACTTCATTGCGGAATTTTGACTCTCCATTGAAGTCAATGGAAAAATTCCGCCATGAGTCCGCAACCAGTCCGCCACTGCTCCGCAACAGACAGAGCATGCTGCGGACACCAAATTCCGCTCCGCAGCCTATGCTCCGCAGCGGAATTGTACGCATCGTGTAAACGAACACTGCTAAATTAAAGTGAAAGTCAATGGAGAAACGGCTCCGCTGCGGATTAACGCTGCGGAGTGTCCGCAGCGGAATTTAAGTGAAATTCCGCTATGTGTGAACCCGCCCTAATACTGCCCCCTATATACAAGAATATAACTATTATAATACTGCCCACTATATACAAGAATATAACTACTATAATACTGCTCCTATATACAAGAATATAACTACTATAATACTGCCCTCTATATACAAGAATATAACTACTATAATACTGCCCCTATATACAAGAATATAACTACTATAATACTGCCCCCTATATACAACAATATAACTACTATAATACTGCCTCCTATATACAACAATATAACTACTATATTACTGCTCCTATATACAAGAATATAACTACTATAATACTGCCCCTATATACAAGAATATAACTACTATAATACTGCCCCTATATACAAGAATATAACTACTATAATACTGCCCTCTATATACAAGAATATAACTAGTATAATACTGCTCCCTATATACAAGAATATAACTACTATAATACTGCCCTCTTTATACAAGAATATAACTACTATATTCTTGTATATAGGGGGCAGTATTATAGTAGTTATATTCTTGTATAAAGAGGGCAGTATTATAGTAGTTATATTCTTGTATATAGGGGGCAGTATTATAACTACTATAATACTGCCCTCTATATACAAGAATATAACTACTATAATACTGCCCCTATATACAAGAATATAACCACTATAATACAGCCTCCTATATACAAGAATATAACTACTATAATACTGCCCCTATATACAAGAATATAACTACTATAATACTGCCCCTATATACAAGAATATAACTATTATAATACTGCTCCTATATACAAGAATATATCTACTATAATACTGCTCCTATATACAAGAATATAACTACTATAATACTGCCTCCTATATACAAGAATATAACTACTATAATATAGCTCCTATATACAAGAATATAACTACTATAATACTGCCCCCTATGTACAAGAATATAACTACTATAATACTGCCCCTATATACAAGAATATAACTACTATAATACTGCTCCTATATACAAGAATATAACTACTATAATACTGCTCCTATATACAAGAATATAACTACTATAATACTGCCCTCTATATACAAGAATATAACTACTATAATACTGCCCCTATATACAAGAATATAACTACTATAATACTGCCCCCTATATACAACAATATAACTACTATAATACTGCCTCCTATATACAACAATATAACTACTATATTACTGCTCCTATATACAAGAATATAACTACTATAATACTGCCCCTATATACAAGAATATAACTACTATAATACTGCCCCTATATACAAGAATATAACTACTATAATACTGCCCTCTATATACAAGAATATAACTAGTATAATACTGCTCCCTATATACAAGAATATAACTACTATAATACTGCCCTCTTTATACAAGAATATAACTACTATAATACTGCCCCCTATATACAAGAATATAACTACTATAATACTGCCCTCTATATACAAGAATATAACTACTATAATACTGCCCCTATATACAAGAATATAACCACTATAATACAGCCTCCTATATACAAGAATATAACTACTATAATACTGCCCCTATATACAAGAATATAACTACTATAATACTGCCCCTATATACAAGAATATAACTATTATAATACTGCTCCTATATACAAGAATATATCTACTATAATACTGCTCCTATATACAAGAATATAACTACTATAATACTGCCTCCTATATACAAGAATATAACTACTATAATATAGCTCCTATATACAAGAATATAACTACTATAATACTGCCCCCTATGTACAAGAATATAACTACTATAATACTGCCCCTATATACAAGAATATAACTACTATAATACTGCCCCCTATATACAAGAATATAACTACTATAATACTGCCCCCTATGTACAAGAATATAACTACTATAATACTGCCCCTATATACAAGAATATAACTACTATAATACTGCCCCCTATATACAAGTATATAACTACTATAATACTGCTCCCTATATACAAGAATATAACTACTATAATACTGCCCCTATATACAAGAATATAACTACTATAATACTGCCTCCTATATACAAGAATATAACTACTATAATACTGCTCCTATATACAAGAATATTACTACTATAATACTGCTCCTATATACAAGAATATAACTACTATAATACTGCTCCTATATACAAGAATATAACTACTATAATACTGCCCTCTATATACAAGAATATAACTACTATAATACTGCCCCTATATACAAGAATATAACTACTATAATACTGCCCCCTATATACAACAATATAACTACTATAATACTGCCTCCTATATACAACAATATAACTACTATATTACTGCTCCTATATACAAGAATATAACTACTATAATACTGCCCCTATATACAAGAATATAACTACTATAATACTGCCCCTATATACAAGAATATAACTACTATAATACTGCCCTCTATATACAAGAATATAACTAGTATAATACTGCTCCCTATATACAAGAATATAACTACTATAATACTGCCCTCTTTATACAAGAATATAACTACTATAATACTGCCCCCTATATACAAGAATATAACTACTATAATACTGCCCTCTATATACAAGAATATAACTACTATAATACTGCCCCTATATACAAGAATATAACCACTATAATACTGCCTCCTATATACAAGAATATAACTACTATAATATAGCTCCTATATACAAGAATATAACTACTATAATACTGCCCCCTATGTACAAGAATATAACTACTATAATACTGCCCCTATATACAAGAATATAACTACTATAATACTGCCCCCTATATACAAGAATATAACTACTATAATACTGCCCCCTATGTACAAGAATATAACTACTATAATACTGCTCCCTATATACAAGAATATAACTACTATAATACTGCCCCTATATACAAGAATATAACTACTATAATACTGCCTCCTATATACAAGAATATAACTACTATAATACTGCTCCTATATACAAGAATATTACTACTATAATACTGCTCCTATATACAAGAATATAACTACTATAATACTGTCCCCTATGTACAAGAATATAACTACTATACTGCCCCCTATATACAAGAATATAACTACTATTAGGGCATGACCACACGTGGCGGAATTTCACTTAAATTCCGCTGCGGACACTCCGCAGCGTTAATCCGCAGCGGAGCCGTTTGTCCATTGACTTACACTTTAATTTAGAAGTGTTCGTTTAGACGAGGCGTAAAATTCCGCTGCGGAGCATAGGCTGCGGAGCGGAATTTGGTGTCCGCAGCATGCTCTGTCTGTTGCGGAACAGTGGCGGACTCATGGCGGAATTTCTCCATTGACTTCAATGGAGATTCTAAGTTCCGCAATGAAGTCCGCAGCTGTCATGCACATGTCATGTGTGCTGCGGATGCGTCTTGCTTTTTTGCCATGACATTTCTTCATTCTGGCTGGACCTATGTATTTCTAGGTCTACAGCCAGACTGAGGAAGTCAATGGGGCTCCCGTAATGACGGGAGCGTTGCTAGGAGACGTCAGTAAATAGTCACTGTCCAGGGTGCTGAAAGAGTTAAGCGATCGGCAGTAACTGTTTCTGCACCCGGGACAGTGACTACCGATCCCAATATACATGTATCTGTAAAAAAAAATGAAGTTCGTACTTACCGAGAACTCCCTGCTTCTGTCTCCAGTCCGGCCTCCCAGGATGACGTTTCAGTCTAAGTGACGGCTGCAGCCAATCACAGGCCAAGCACAGGCTGCAGCGGTCACATGGACTGGCGCGTCATCCAGGGAGGTCGGGCTGGATGCCGAAAGAGGGACGCGTCACCAAGACAACGGCCGGTAAGTATGAAATTCGTTCACTTTCACAAGGGAAAGTGCTGTCCCTTCTCTCTATCCTGCACTGATAGGGAGAAGGGAAGCACTTTTCCCGCAGTCCGCAGCAGCTAGTCCGCATCAATTTTCTGCACATTTTGTGCAGATCCGCAGCCGTAATCCGCAACCCGGATTAGGTGCGGCATTGATGCGGACAGTTGCGGAGGAAATCCGCCACGTGTGGTCATGCCCTAATACTGCTCCTATATACAAGAATATAACTACTATAATACTGTCCCTATATACAAGAATATAACTACTAATATACTTCCCCCTATATACAAGAATATAACTACTATAATACTGCCACTATATACAAGAATATAACTACTATAATACTGCCCCCTATGTACAAGAACATAACTACTATAATACTGCCCCTATATACAAGAATATAACTACTATAATACTGCCCCCTATATACAAGAATATAACTACTATAATACTGCCCCCTATATACAAGAATATAACTACTATAATACTGCTCCCTATATACAAGAATATAACTACTATAATAGTGCCCCTATATACAAGAATATAACTACTATAATACTGCTCCCTATATACAAGAATATAACTACTATAATACTGCCCCCTATATACAAGAATATAACTACTATAATACTGCCTCCTATATACAAGAATATAACTACTATAATACTGCTCCTATATACAAGAACATAACCACTATAATACTGCTTCTATATACAAGAATATAACTACTATAATACTGCCCCTATATACAAGAATATAACTACTATAATACTCCCCCCTATATACAAGAATATAACTACTATAATACTGCCCCCTATATACAAGAATATAACTACTATAATACTGCCCCTATATACAAGAATATAACTACTATAATACTGCCCCTATATACAAGAATATAACTACTATAATACTGCCCCCTATATACAAGAATATAACTACTATAATACTGTCCCCTATGTACAAGAATATAACTACTGCTTGGACACCATTTCAGAAGATGGCTTTAAAAAAAAATTCTTATTCTCCTTTTTCTTATTATGTTTCTCTTTATCTCTGTGTAATCCTCACTTTACTCATGTCAGGTGATTAACCAGTAGATCCATAATGTTGGAGTTTTTAGCTTTTTTGCTTTTATACAATGAAGAATTCTGGTCTGAGGGCTGTAAGGGAACACTGATACAGTGTGTTATGTCTAGTGCAATGGCCTGAGGGGGCGGAGCATGACACAGAGATTTAAAGAACACCAAAGAGAGATTTCCTTCTATGTCATACCACACCGAAAGGGTGGCTCTGGATTTCACCTGCTGCTCCATTCATTCTCTATGGGACTGCCGGAGAAAGCGGAGTACAGCGCTCAGGTATCTCTGACGGTCCTATAGAGAATGAATAGAGCGGCGGCGCAAAAGCCGCTTCCTTCGTTCAGGGTACTCGGGACCCTTGTTCTCGTGATCGGTAGTAGTACTACCGGAGAGACTCCCAACGACCAAACACTTAGCACCCATCCTGTGGATAGGTGATACGTTGATGTGGTGGGATAACCCCTTAAATGCTGTGTTGAGCAAAAAGGGTGTAATATTACTGTGTGCGACACAAAGCGGGCAATATTACCGTCTTGGTTACTACTGTATCTTTGTGGCACTTTTATTTATTTCTGAGGTGCAGATGTAGCCAAGCTTATCTTGATTCTGATAACTTGCTGCAGCGTGATATCACACAACAAAATCCATTAAAAATTCAAGATAAAGTTTCTTGCCACTGTCTATTTAATGCGTTAAAAGTCAAGATAAAGACAGCTACATCTGTACAGTATTTGGGGGCACTGTGCAACACAACAGGTACATTAAGGGTATGTGCACACGACCTATTTTCAGTGGTAATGGAGGCGTTTTACGAATCGAATTACGCCTGAAAAGACGGCTCCAATACGTCGGCAAACATCTGCCCATTGCTTGCAATGGGTCTTACAATGTTCTGTGCAGACGAGGTGTCATTTTACGCGTCGCTGCCAAAATACGGCTCGTCAAAAGAAGTGCAGGACACTTCTTGGGACGTAATTGGAGCCGTTTTTCATTGACTCCAATGAAGAACAGCTCCAATTACGTCCGTAAAAGATGCCGCGAAAAATACGAGTACATGCAAAAAAGTCTGAAATTCAGGAGCCTGTTTTCCCCTGAAAACAGCTCTGTAATTTCAGACGTATTTGCAGTTATCGTGTGCACATACCCTAATGGGAAGTTTGCAGTGGCGTAACTACCGCTGTAGCAGCCATAGCGGCTTCTACCGGGCCCCCGGCACGGGCCCATGGCCCCTCCCCATGGCCGGAGGCTCCGCTAGCAGCCGCTATGGCTGCTACAACGCGACGCCACTTAACACTACGGCAGGGCAGGAAGGTATCTCCTGCTCTGCCATTAAAAGGGTTGTTCCTACAAAACACATGTATCCCCTATCCACAGGATAGGGGATACATGTGTGATCGCTGGGACCCCCAGCGATAAGGAGATAGGGGGACTGAAAGTCCCCCAAAGTTCTCCATGAAAAACCTCGGACTTCCGGGGTCTGTCGGCAGCTAGATAGAAATGAATGGAGCATCGGTCGCGCTTGTGCACATGCGTAACCAGCTCTCCTTTCATTTTTATTGAACCGCCGGACGCAGACTCCGGTAGTCCGAGGTTTCTCATGGAGAACTTCGGGGGACTTTCGGTCCCCCGTTCTCCTTATTGCTGGGGGTCCCAGCAATCACACATGTATCCCCTATCCCAGGGTCGTAGCTAGGGGGGGGCAGGTGGGGCATGTGCCCCGGGCGCAGTTTAGAGGGGGCGGCCAGCGCCCCCTCCTCCTGCACTATAATTGTACCTGTGTTTACGCCGCGTGTGTTCGTACCCTAAAGGGGAACACATTTTTCGTCAGGCACTAATATAACAAGACACCGATGTATAAATAACCCCCGGTCTCACGACAGAAAACACGACGTCTTGTAATCATCGTCTCCATCTTGTTAATTGCTCCAGAATACGTCTGTTGCTGGTTATAAAAAAACATTTAGAAAACTAATACAATTTGGGAATTACAACGACTTCCTCCTTAAGACGAGAATTTTTTTTTTCCTTTTCAATAGAACACATTGAAATCCAGACAAGCAAAGCTCTGCGTGTCACATACGTATTTATTTAATCATGCCGCCCCGTGACTCCACCCGCAGCCCCCGCTAAGGTCCACGCCACACGTCTCGCTGACGGGGGGGGGGGGGGGGGTGGGGACTATGTCATCATCTCAAACATTGTCAGACTGATTTCTATTGGATTTGTCAATAAATACTGAAACTGAATTAAGTGAAAACAGAGCAAATCCTCTGCTCATATAAGTAAATCTTATAACCGTATCCGTGCCAGATCTCCGACGCAAAGTTGTGGAACAGTCACGTATCGATCTGTTTTTGGTGCCATTGGTTGAGTTATGTAAAGCAGAGCACACAGTTCCCATGCAAAAACATAAATTAATACGTATTAGAGGCAAATAAAATGGGATATTGATACAGATGTAGCAGAGCTAATTGTGTTTCTTGTTTTATTTGGGGACTGGGATAACTCTGGGAGTTAAGAGGACTTTCAACACTGATAACAGTGATACCAGTTGGGATATAATGCAAAAGACAATTGCTGCTCTGCTACAACTTAGTGTTGCAGAGTTGAATTTGTCATGTCATTATTTAGCGTGTCAATGTAGTATATCAGGATAACTCCGCAAGTTGCTGTGGTGGCAGAAATATGTATATTCACAAGAAAAGAGATCAATGATTGCAAAGCCAGCTCTGCTACATCTGACAACCTAACTCATCTGTAGATACTTCTATGAAATAGAAAATAAATAGATCACAAACCGGTAACAAGATAAAAAGAAAGGCAGTGAATAAGCAGCAATAAGTGAGATTTACTAGATCCTAGTTTCTTCTTTGGTACATGTGGGTGCACGCTAGGTCTCTAGGGTGATACACTGTCCTCATGTGGTGTTTCTAAAAGGCGCAGTAGTGTATGATCGTAGCCTTGGGGGTGCTGTAGTGTCATTTATTGGAGTAAAGGGTATTTGGCTTAGGAATGTTGAGATAGAATGGATGGATGGATGGATGGATGGATGGATGGATGGATGGATGTATGGATGGATAGATGGATAGATGGGATGGATAGATAGATAGATAGATAGATAGATAGATAGATAGATAGATAGATAGATAGATAGATAGATAGATAGATAGATAGATAGATAGATAGATAGATAGATAGATAGATAGATAGATAGATAGATAGATAGATAGATAGATGATAGATAGATAGATAGATAGATAGATAGATAGATAGATATGGGATAGATAGATATGAGATAGATAGATAGATAGATAGATAGATATGAGATAGATAGATAGATAGATAGATAGATATGAGATAGATAGATAGATAGATAGATAGATAGATAGATAGATAGATAGATAGATAGATAGATAGATAGATAGATAGATAGATAGATAGATAGATATGAGATAGATAGATAGATAGATAGATAGATAGATAGATAGATAGATAGATAGATAGATAGATAGATAGATAGATAGATAGATAGATAGATAGATAGATAGATAGATAGATAGATAGATAGATAGATAGTTAGATAGATATTTTGCTCATATGAGACTGAACAATGATCCATTTACTTTTCTAGAATAAAAAAAAGCTTTGGCTTCTAAAAATAATAATAATTCTGATCGGCAATCTGCGGTGTGGACGGTGTCATCATTCACAGTCACCTCTGCAATGCAGATACACATTGTACAAACTGACCATAAGGAAACCTTCATCTTTCTGGGAAGTTGGATCTTTAAAAGACGTAAAATGTAGAAGTGACCTGCTATACCGTTTCTGGTAAGTACTATAGAAGCCATAAAACCTGACTCTGGCTCCATTATTGCCTGTCCTGATGAGGCTTCATTGTCATCTTAATGGGAAAGCAGTATATTAAAGAAAATTCTACCAAGATATGAAACAAAAAAGGTACAAACTCACCAACACGACCGGACAGATAGTGGTGGGTGGTAAGATGTGATCCTTCAGGAGTCCACAGTCACATTCAGGTTTAAGATGTGAAGCACATTTATTGTGAAGCTGTTTGAGACAATAAAAATAATAAATCGCAACTTAACTGTAAGTTACAGAACATTCCTTCAACCTTGTTAGATTCATTTCTATCTACTCATAAATAGATACAGCCATTACTCATGTATAAATAGAAAAAATAAAGAAAATGCGCCCTTCTGGATAAGGAGCTCCATTTCTTTTTCCCGGTACTGTATATTAGATATTTTAGTTTATATACAAGGAGCTCCACTTCCCCTAAGACTTGGATCTTCACTTCCCAATATACTAGACCACATCCCCATTGACTAGGAGCTCTGCTTTCCCAGATACTAGGCTCACTCCTCTTAGACAAAGAGTTTCACTTCTCCATTGACTAGACTATTTCCCTATAGTCTAGGAGCTCCACTTCCCCATAGACTAGACCACTACCCCAGAAACTAGGACCCCTGCTTTCCCATACACAAGGCCTCTTTACCTTAGACTAAAAGTTTCACTTAGGCAGAGACTAGAGTATTTCCCCATAGACTAGAAGTTCCACTTTCCCATAGACTAGACCACTTTCCCATTTTCTAGTCCTCTTTCACATAGATCAGAAGCATCACTTTCCATAGTCTTGGAGCTCCACTTTCCCAAATACTAGGCCAATTCCCAAAAGACTAAGAGCCTTGCTATAAATTACATTAGGACACTTCCCCTTAAACTAAGAGTTTCACTTCCCAATAGATTACATTTCCTCTTACACTAAGTGCTCCGTTCTCCATATACTAGGCCTCTTCCCTTTAAACTTAGAGCTTCAGTTTCCAACAGACTAAACTATTTCCCGATAGACTGGGAGCTCCACTTCTGCTTCGACTCAACCACTTTCTTAATTGACCAGGAGCTCCACTTCATTTTAGATTAGGCCATTTCCCTTTAGACTGGGAGCTCCACTTCACCTTTGACTAGAGAACTTACTCTATGAACCATTTCCCCTAAGACTTGGCTACTTCTCCATAGATAAGGAGCTCAACTTCTCCATACCCTAGATTATTTCCCTATAGACTTAAATCTCCACACCTTCGTAGGCTGAAGTACTCATCAATAGACTAAGAGCTCCACTTCGCCATAGGCTAGACTACATTCCCAAAGACATGGATCTCCACTTTCTCAAAGAACCCTTCCCTACAGATAAGAAGCTGCACTACTCCATAGACTAGACTATTTCCCCATAAACAAGGAGCCCCACTTCTCTATAGCCTAGACTATTTACGTATAAATAAGGAGCTTCAATTCTCTATAAACTAGACTATTTCCCCCTTAACAAGCAACTCCACTTCTCCATAGACTAGACTATTTCCCCATTCAAAACGAACTCCACTTCTCCATAGATTAGAAGTTCCACTTGCCTATAGACTTGACTATTATGCCAAAGACTCAGATCTCCACCTCCCCATAGACCACTTCCCCGCAGACAAGTAGCATCACTTCTCCATAGACTATACTATTTCCCCATAAACAAGCAACTCCACTTTTCCATATACTAGTAGCTCTACTTGCCTATAGACTTGACTACTTTCCCAAAGATTTGGATCTCCATCCCCCCATAGACCATTTTAACACAGACAGGAGCCCCACTTCTCCATAGACTAGACTATTTTCCCATAAAGAAGGAACTCAATTTCTTTATAGACTAGGAGCTCTAAATGGAATAAACATCATGAATAAGTCATAAAATAATCCCAAAACAGTTATAAACTCAACTCCACTGTTATCTCCAGTTGTCCTCTGCTGGACCTCAATGTCTTATAGTCTATAGTCAAAACAAGAGCCCACTGGAGGAATTTCTGCTATTCCAGTGAACCGGTCAGATCCATTGCATATTGGGGGGGGGGGGGGGATCAGCTTTCTATTGTCTAAAGATCACGATGGTTTCAGGGTAGGTCCTTTCTTTTCGAGTCAGGTTGGTTTAGATAAAACTAAGATGGTCCAGATATATGTCCCTTCACTGTGTGTTATGCCCATGGCCACGGGCCGTCAGGCTCACTCACCTCCTGACGGCCGCAGCCATGGATCTGTGAGCGCTGGCCTCATCTCCTCCTCAGGAGATGCCAGCGCTCACTTCTGCTTCTCTCTGCCGGGTCCCGTAGGGTGCACGCGCACACACTCGTGCCCCCTCTTAAAGGGCCAGCGCGTGCACCTGAGTTAAAGTACCAAATTAGCCCATGAGCATCCTGGACTATAAGAAGGGCTCTGCCCCTTTCTGCATTGCCTGAGGTTTGTTGTCGTTGCCCTAGTCCGTATTTTCAAATGGTCTCCTAAGTGTTTTCCAGTTCCCAGTGTTTCCTGATCCTGCTCCCTGTAACCTGTATCCCGTGCTATCTTGGTCCAAGTGCCATATTGAGTTGGAGCCGTGCTGCGCTGAGTACCACGCCTATCCTGCTAGACCACGCCTGGTGCCTGCCTGCTGCCTAGTCCCAGTCGAGCCTGCCTTGCTACTGTCTGAGCTACCACAGGTACACCTATACGAACTATAGACTGTGACCTGTTGGCCAGCTGCCATACCGTCAAGGCGGTAGGCTCCAGTGGGTCCACGTACCCAATTGACTTAAAGATAACCCTGTGCAGTCTGATCCTGCAGTCATGTTTTACTCTCTTCCATCTGATCCATCATCTACTGGAAGAGGGAGTGGAGTAACTCATGACTGCAGGATAAGGCTACACACAGTGTATGTCTGTAGTTAATAAACATAAGGACACATAGTTCTGCATGGGAGCTGTATACACATAACAGCTGGAGATGTTTAATGAGGTCAAGCAGCTATATTAGTGTCAGTATATGTGTCCAGATCAATATCATTCCCTTTGCGTTTCCCAAATGTACAACTTAAGGATTCAATTTGTATAGTTTATGAGGGTTTATTATTTCTATTTTTGGGCAAACTTTTTAAAAAATTTGGTACGATTTCGAAAATTGTCTATAATGTTGAACTACAGTGGCCTTATATTTGAGGACCATGCTCTCAACGTCATGTCTTGTGATCTATAGTATAGTGGATTCATAGTAGATCCACCAACTACATAATAATATACTTGATTATAATGTGTTACTGTACCACAGGTTGTAATGAACTCGCCTGTCTGGGCTCAAGCAATGCATCTCCCTCGTCGCAGCCAACAATGGGTCTTGTGCCACTGTAAGTAGGGATGCCGGACAGTGCATGCCTGAAGGGCACTGCTGTCCGGACAATCGGAACTATTTAAGTGCGCCCCTCTCTGGGCTGTTTGCCAGTTTTAGGTGTTTTGACCCTGATTTGGATTGTTCTTACTCTAACGACCGGCTTATTTGACAATGCACCTGCTAACTCCACGGTACTGCATCCCGGTTTTGCCTGACCATTGTTACCTAACCCTATGGCTTGTTTGACTCTGTTCCGGTTTACTCCATGGCACCGCACACCCGGTTTTGCCTGACCTTCATTACCGACCTTGGCTAGCCTGATGTCAACTTATTTCTGTATCCCCAGCTCATTGTTCCACCATCACCAGCACGTTTTTGCATTGACTATCTGTTGTTGTTGCCTATAGCAATCATACCTTCAATTTATCGCCATGTACTCTGGTTCCATCTATGCTAGAAATTATCCAGGGAATGAAAGACCGAACTAGCTTAGGGCATCAAAGTACTGAGGCCACCTGACTACATGGACTCAAACTGTGAAAGGGGTTCTATAGATGAATTGTGTCATCCGGTAACGCCAATGTATATTCAGTCCTTATAGTTTTTTTTGTTCAATCCGTAAAATTGCCAGATACTTGGGTAGAACAACTATGATTTTGTTGGATCCCAGGTTAAGAAACTGAGACTATATTTTTAAATATTGGGTTTTCAAAAATTTGAGACAGTCAGATTCCAGACTATTGGAGTTATACTAAGGGGTTCAGGTTTGGGGTATTTTGGGCATTCAGGACCAGACATTTTTATAGAAATGTAGAGTTTGGAAAATTGGTAAAAAAAAAAAAAAATGCTTTTTTTAAATATATGCAATTATATAGTGTTACCCTAAAATAGACTTTTTATCCGGTTACTCAGGTTTATCATTGTCTAATAATGAACTTTGATATATTACAGCACATGTCTAATTTAGTGTAATAAGGTCGGAACTAGCACTGCAGCAACAATTGCCATTTTTTGTTTCATTTATTTTTGTTTTTTCACTTTTTTTTGTCTACTTTATAGGGACTTTATAATTTTTGTACTTTTTTTTTTTACACTATACTTTTCCACTGTAATGAGAACTGAAGTTGTCACATAGAAGTTGCCTAGGCCTATACATTTAGAGCAGTCAAAGGGTCACTGTTGGATAAAGTTTATGTGGTCTATGAAATACAATTTAATATTATTTGAATACGCAGCTTGTTTTGAAAACAAACTTTCAAAATTGATTACTCTGTAGCAATGGAAGAAAAAAAATGCAAAAATAAAACTTGACACCATGAAACTAATTGACATAAAAGTGAATAAACCTTTCATGGGATGACGTATTTTATCATAATATAATCTTCACTTTAGAAATTATTCAAAATGTAGAAATTTAAATTGAGCGTATATTTTAATGCACTTCTGAAAATTATTTATGTAATATAATTTATGTAAAGAATAAAAATATTGCTTTAATTCTACCCTATTTTTGTAATTGAAAAAAAGAAGAAAAAAATGCATGAATTTTTGTTTTCCATATAATAGTTTTATTTCTATTTCTTCTGGGCCCTTTTATTACAATTATTTTTATCTTAAAAAAATAACTTTTAAGATAAATATAATTCTAAAAAAGGGCCCAGAAGAAAAAGAAATAAAACTATTATATGGAAAACAAAAATTCATGCATTTTTTTCTTATTTTTTTCAATTACAAAAATAGGGTAGAATTAAAGCAATATTTTTTTTAATCGTCAATAAACATTTTTTAATGTATAATGGGAAAAAAAAGCTTTACATATAAAAAAATTGAAAACATTGAACTAGACTGTTTATTTATTTGTTAATCTGTTGTGTCATTTAATTTAAATATTAAAAAACTAATCAAATAATTACAAATATACATATACATTTTAATAAAAAATATATAATATTAGAAATAATAATAAAAAAATGATATATTTTTTATTAACATTATTTTTAACACTTTTATATAACTTTTCTTATATTGAGTTTCCCCAATCACATTGGAAACAAAATGAGGTCTTACATTACTTGTTAGTTCTGGAATTTATTTATTTTAGTTTTTTATATAAAAATTGCTTTAGACCTCTTGAGGTGTAATACATTTGGTATGGCATCACTGGTGTTCCTACTAATTCTAATAACTCATTCAGATTTTTGTACTGTTTTAATGCAGCATGCCTCATGGGGGGTTGTCCCACTGCCCACTTTTAACAATCCTTTTTTATTACAAGGGCCCCTTTAAAAAATTAGTTGATCACAGGGTGACCAACTGCTTAAATGCCCAGGAATCGGCTGTAATCTGTGGGAGAACCTGGCAGCAAGTGCTTAAATTCCCTGCAGCGCCACCACAGAGGACATGAAGTATTACACAGTTACCCTTGAAATCCATAGGTTGACTGTGCGAGAGAAATGCTGGGTCCTCCTTGTTGTAGCAGCTCCCCGCTTTTACTGATCGATGGGGACCCCATTAATTAACTCAGAATTGCCCAATAGGGTTTCGACAATAAGTTTTTGAAACCAAACAACCTCTTAGATAGCATTTATTTTTAAAACTTTGAGATAAAATACATAAAATTACTGCACAAGTAAATCAGTATTATGTATTAAGAAAAAATAAAAAAAATAAAAAATACCACCCTTTACCCTTATTACTTTTTCTAAACACCCTTAGAGCCAAAAAGTGCAACAACTTACTGTAATCTGACACCACACACAATGTAATCCTGTGAGGCCTTGGTAGCACTTAATGGCTTTGTGGCATTTGTCACATTTGGTTGGGCAATTTCCTTCCACCCAAAAATGATGCATAACCTACAAAAATAAAATGAGAGATTAATGGGCAAAAAAAAAAATTACACTTTTGAACTAAGAAACTCAACTGGACAAGACATTGTATTCAGGACGTACACCGGTATCCTTCTTCGACTTTACGTAGGTTTTAATGCAAGATGGGGGAGCTCTGGAAACACAACGTTCATGGGCGGTATATTTGCAGACTGGAAAACAAAAACATATATTCAAAAAATCTTTAGCTTTCAATGTAAGCAGAAGGAACTCAACCACATTTCCAGTAGCATCAATAAATCAGAACTTGGGCTGTTTTTCTCAGTAGGCTTTAGAAGGTCAATAATTACGGGAAACATGATGCATATAAAACAAGAAAACCTTATCAGAGCAGGGCAGGAAATGCATAATCCTATTAGTCCCAACTCAAATTTTTAAAAAATGACCCCCCAAATGATGAGTACTTTGAAGACAAATTAATGGCAGCCAAATGGACTGGTGTCATTTGTTAATAAAAATAAAAAAAATCTACATTTTCCAAAATATAAGCTTATGAGCAGCTGGCAAGCACGAAAGTAAAAGCCATATGAGTTTATGATGTTTCGTATATTGGTTTATCCGTCCTTAAATAGCTGATTAGTCCATTTCCAGATAGCAAGTGTTGTCATAGATGCCATGTACTCAGCAGCACAAGTTCATTTGTAACACACGACAACAACAACTCTATGTCTTCGTTGGGTAAATTTGTTGCCTTCCGGAATACACCATCTGCTTCTAACATTTGATTTTCCAGGCACATTAGGCAAAATGTGGGATCATAGGATTATCGATGACATTACCAAGAAAACAAAACATTGTTTGTATGTGAGCGATACAGCCAAGTCCCTGCTTTACTGAAGTTTTATTCTCTCGTAGACGATCTCTCGATAGATCTTCAATAAAATTTGGAAGCCATTGCCTTGGATATCGGCCTAAGTTCATCCAAAACTAATACTAAAGCCAAAACAAAAACAGCAATCCAACTTTAATATAAAAACGATGCCCTAACCTTAACCCCTAACCCACTACTCAGTTTCCGCTTTACTTTGGATATGGTGGTCATACATGGTCCGATACATCAACAGTTTGGCCAATTGGGCCATTGATTGTTATCAGAAGCATTTATGGAAATTATTGGCTATGTTTCCTTGCCTTTATGTGATCCTTTCTTTCTCTTTCCCCATAGTAAGAAGGAGAGAGTGGAACCTTGCTGAGAAACTAGTCTATGAAATCAGAGAGAACCCGAGACACCATCATCTATGGTTAGACTTGTTCATCTCACTGCTAAGGTTTTTTCGCTGCGTCCCTCTCCCCTTACAGTCTTTGAGTTGGATAATTTCATATTTGATGTTATTTTTTCCTTGTCTAGATTCCAGAAGATGATACTTTTCCACAACATTATTGAGGCCTCCTTGAAGAAATTAGTTTTCAAGACACAATAAAAACTGGGATTGTTAGGAGCAAGTTTAATGGTTCCACAGAACGGGTGCAGGACAGGAGAAGACATGCCAACAAGAGTGAGAGGATATAAGAAGGCAAGGTAAACAGGGTAAGAAAATGATTGAGCCAAGAGCATGAGTGGGTCTGGTATTGCAGCAACGTGGAGAACTTTGTAGACTAGGAGGAGACGTTTTGAATTTAATTCTACAAAAAAAGGAGATAATAATGAACCTCCGTATTGTAAGTAGATTTAGCAGTAATGTATATTTATTTATATTTAGTGTCTAAGGTGACATTAGTGTTCGCAGTGTGCTGCCGCCACTTTCTTGTCTGCTGTATATTTGCAGTCACAGGCGTTTTTGCACCTGTATACACATTTTGTTTCATTTTGTTGGAATGAGCTGTTCAAACTTTTGTTGAGTTTGTTATCCATATATGTGGGGTTAGTGACTACCTCCATTTTTTGATCTTGTACTCCTCCAATTCTGAACTGGGTGATTTTAATTAGTTTAATGCTGGTTCCTACCATCCCCAGATATATATGTAGGCTTAGTCCCAGTTCTGGGTGTATGTGCAGAGTAGGTTCCCACCTTATTGAGCATGCCTTGTCGTGGCAGGTGGGCTCACACAATTTAATCAAAAGGTGCGCTAAGAACCTCCCTATTGTAAGTATATTCAGCAGTAATGCATATTTATTTATCTATAGTGCTTAGGTGGCATTAGTGTTTGCAGTGTGCTGTCGCTATTTTCTTGTGTACTAGATAGATGATAGATAGATAGATAGATAGATAGATAGATAGATAGATAGATAGATAGATAGATAGATAGATAGATAGATAGATAGATAGATAGATAGATAGATAGATAGATATGAGATAGATAGATATGAGATAGATAGATAGATAGATAGATAGATAGATAGATAGATAGATAGATAGATAGATAGATAGATAGATAGATAGATAGATAGATAGATAGATAGATAGATAGATAGGTAGATAGATAGATAGATAGATAGATAGATAGATAGATAGATAGATAGATAGATAGATAGATAGATAGATAGATAGATAGATAGATAGATAGATATGAGATAGATAGATAGATAGATAGATAGATAGATAGATAGATAGATAGATAGATAGATAGATAGATAGATAGATAGATAGATAGATATGAGATAGATAGATAGATATGAGATAGATAGATAGATGATAGATAGATAGATAGATAGATAGATAGATAGATAGATAGATAGATAGATAGATAGATAGATAGATAGATAGATAGATAGATAGATAGATATTAGATAGATAGATAGATAGATAGATAGATAGATAGATAGATAGATAGATAGATAGATAGATAGATAGATAGATAGATAGATAGATAGATAGATAGATAGATATTAGATAGATAGATAGATAGATAGATAGATAGATAGATAGATAGATAGATAGATAGATAGATAGATAGATAGATAGATAGATAGATAGATAGATAGATAGATAGATAGATAGATATGAGATAGATAGATAGATAGATAGATAGATATGAGATAGATAGATATGAGATAGATAGATAGATATGAGATAGATAGATAGATAGATAGATAGATAGATAGATAGATAGATAGATAGATAGATAGATAGATAGATAGATAGATAGATAGATAGATAGATAGATAGATATGAGATATGAGATAGATAGATAGATAGATATGAGATAGATAGATAGATAGATAGATAGATAGATAGATAGATAGATAGATAGATAGATAGATAGATAGATAGATAGATAGATAGATAGATAGATAGATAGATAGATAGATAGATAGATAGATAGATAGATGTATTACAAGGAACATAAATAGAACTTTGTGTAAGTCAGATGAGCCAACAGTCTTGGTCAGCTCTCCTTCCCTCGTCTGTACTTTGTTCACCTTCAGTATTAAATCTTACCATCACATTACAGCTGACTACAGTACTTTAATATTTCAGTAGAGTTTCTGAGGTAAGGGCTTGCGGCTTTGGCACAGCTTGTATTTCTTACTCTTGCTGCATCAATGATGTATTTATTGCTTACCTATTGTGGAGAACAGTAAATAGTTTGTGGCTTTTGCTTGGATCAGAAGCCGATGAGCTCTGCATGGAGCCGAGTTTTTTTTGGAAAGTCTCTTAAAGGTATAACCAAGATCATAGAAACCAATGTGCACTTATCATTTATAGGACAGATGTATCTAAGTCTACTGGAATAGAGCTGGATTATAAGGCGGGGACAAGGGGCACGTGCCATGGTTCCTCCACCACACTGGGGACCTTGGGAGCCTTCACCAACCACTCTCCCTGATGGTTGATCAGTGATCTCATTCAGATGGCAGCTCTCTCTTTTGAAGTCTAAGGGAGTTGGTGTCTCGGCTGTCTCCATAGTGGAGAGGAACACAAACACGTGCGGCCGGGCTGCTATAGGGGATCAAGTGGGGTCTAGGTCTCTTAGGTTGGATAGCAGCCCCCCACCAAACCTGGCCCTGCATAGGAACTAAGCGTACAATGGGCGCTCAATAGTTTTAAACCCTGATCACACACATAATATATAATCTTTAAGGGGTCATACATGATTTTCCAAGGAAAAGCTCTGATATTGCACAACATCCGTGCATTGCACAAAGTGTAAGTCCCTGCTGCAGCCAGGTCACATACTGTCAGTAGCAGGGACACACAGTATATGTCAGCTTTTCCTTTTAAAATTCCAAATGACTCCTTTAAGGTTAAAGAGTGAGAGAGCGTTTTCGGCATGCACGACCTGAGCACCATTGCAATTTATTTCAACACAATTAATTGCAAAGCCCTATAATTCTACAGAAATAAGAGAGCTAGCTAAAAAAGAAAAATCCCAGTCAACTCCTTTAACCTATAGTGAACCTATACGTATGTAGTAGAACACGGCATGCATTGCAATTCTCTAAGGCTGAGTTTTTTGCAGGAGGAAAATCTGCCTCAAAGTTCCGTTTGGAATTTTGAGGCAGATTTTCCTCTGCCTGCACGCCGATTTTCACTGTGTTTTTCGCTGCCTTTTTTGTCCGCGGGCAATGAGCGCCGCGGGTATAAAATGGCACAAAATACGCTTTCTCTGCCTCCCATTAATGTCAATGGGAGGTCAGAGGCGTAACGGCGCGAAGATAGGGCATGTCCCTTCTTTCTCCCGCGAGCTGGTTTTACCGCTCGCGGGAGAAAACCGCCTCCACCTCCCATGGAAATCAATGGGAGGCATTTTCGGCCGCTTTGTGGCGAGTTTTGCGGCGCGGTTTCCGCACCAAAAGACTCTGTGTGAACTCCCCCTAATATAACCCTATTAATGGACTAGCACCCTTTACCAGTAGGGTTGTTCTGATATTAGAGGAGGGAACCCACAGACAGTTACTGCGACTTCTCATTCAATTCATAAGCTGGCACAGGCTCAAAGGCATATCTACTAGGGTAGGAAGTTGCTGTGGGGCCCAGAAAATAAGAGGTCCCATCTCTAGCTGTCCTGTCTAGTATATATGTAGACCAATATCTCCCACATCGATGTCCTTTTAAGGATGCCCCCAACCCTTTTGGGATATGAATGTCCCACGATAAGCAGGATAATTTAACGACCTTAATTCACGGGTTGTCACCTAATGGGAAAAAATACCATGTGGGTGCAGGAAAGGTCTTGATTTTTAGTCATTTGGAATCATATTATTGTTCAGCTATGATTTATAGGTAAAGTGCACCATGGGTAATGCAGACTTCAGCTCTATCAGAGGAATCAATGCGACAGCATTGGCAGAATGAATTCAGATGTAGCAATAGGATGGCTATTGAGATTACCAATCCCAAAAACGATTGAGATCTTTTTGTTCCTTTCAAGAGCGATTCCTACTAAAAAAAATGGCCATAAATTAGTAAATCAGAATTTAAAGCAGCGGCAAAATTTGGACAGGATTTATTTTCACTTACAGAGATACCTGCATTTTTCTATTCTGTTGCAGCGGACGTTTTTTTGCGAGAACTTGAGCCATTGCCAAATTGTTTGTCACTTTTACATGAGTGGATTGCCAACAGCATGCAATGTTAATTAAAAAAAAAAAAACCTTCAGGGCCCAGACAATTCTGGCCCTCAAGACCCAAATAATTTTTTTTTATGTTTTCCTCCCCACATTCTAATCCTGATTTTTTATTTTTACCCAGATAGGACTGTATAAAGCCTTGTTTGTTTTTTTTGCAGTATAAGTTGTACTTTGTTAGGACACCATTTTGGGTACACTCAAATAAACATGACATTATGATGAATCTACAATATGGGAGGGGAGACAAAAAACAACTTTGCTCTCGTTTTCATATTAAATTTTTTATGCTGTTGTCCAATTATCTTAAAGAGGCTCTGTCACCAGATTTTGCAACCCCTATCTGCTATTGCATGTGATCGGCGCTGCAATGTAGATTACAGTAACGTTTTTATTTTTAAAAAACGAGCATTTTTGGCCAAGTTATGACCATTTTTGTATTTATGCAAATGAGGCTTTCTAAAGTACAACTGGGTGTGTTGAAAAGTAAAAGTACAACTGGGTGTGTATTATGTGCGTACATCGGGGCGTGTATTATGTGCGTACATCGGGGCGTTTTTACTACTTTTACTAGCTGGGCGTTCTGACGAGAAGTATCATCCACTTCTCTTCAGAACGCCCAGCTTCTGGCAGTGCAGACACACAGCGTGTTCTCGAGAGATCACGCTGTGACGTCACTCACAGGTCCTGCATCGTGTCGGCTACATCGACTTACCTGCAAACGCCGATGCTGCTGCAGAATCAACTGTAGCCTCTGGTGCCGATGTGTCCCCGGCCGCTCGTCTGACACGATGCAGGACCTGTGAGTGATGTCACAGCGTGATCTCTGGAGAACACGCTGTGTCTGCACTGCCAGAAGCTGGGCGTTCTGAAGAGAAGTGGATGATACTTCTCGTCAGAACGCCCAGCTAGTAAAAGTAGTAAAAACGCCCCGATGTACGCACATAATACACGCCCCGATGTACGCACATAATACACGCCCAGTTGTACTTTTACTTTTAAACACACCCACTTGGACTTTTGCAAGCCTCATTTGCATAAATACAAAAATGGTCATAACTTGGCCAAAAATGCTCGTTTTTAAAAATAAAAACGTTACTCTTATCTACATTGCAGCGCCGATCTGCAGCAATAGCAGATAGGGGCTGCAAAATCTGGTGACAGAGCCTCTTTAAAGGGAATGTGTCATCAGAAAATAACCTACTGTATTTTTCAAGTTTTTATGTTAAACATTTTTGTTTTTTACTTTGTATGTCATTGTCTATATTAAAAAATAATCCTAAAATCTTGTCATTTTCACACTAGCCACTAAGACTCACTATAGGCTGACACTTCCTGATCTGTAGGGATCACTTCTCAGCAGTCATCTCATTATCATCACAGGCAGGATTACACTGACAGGTAACACCTATATATAGATTATACAGGATCCACCATTCAAAGACTGATCCTTCCTGTTCTGTAGAGATCATTTCTCTTCAGTCATCTCATTGTCATCACAGGCAGGATTACACTGACAGGTAACACCTATATATAGATAACACAGGATCCACTATTGACATTAGGTGATGGACACAGTTCCCCTCCAATCCCTCCCTGCACAATGACCTCTGCACAGGTCACAGAGAATGCCTAGAAACCTCTCCAATAGAAGTCAATGGTTCCCTTCCTGTTCACAGGTTTCTTTGATCCGTGTGGCTACTGTAAAGTATATCTTTTAATGCTGTTAACAGCAGTTTAGGCAACATAGCTACCCCCATTATCATGTACAGAAAATATACAAAAAAATCTACAATCAAAAAAATAATATGTTTCACTATGTAGTAATTAGAAAAAGGAAAAAAAGAAGGGGATACATTCCCTTTAAATAATGTTATACATTTATTGAGCAGACCATTACAGTTATGGGGATACCAAATATGTCTATATACTTATTTGCAAAAGAAAATTGTGTTTGATTTGTTTTTTTCTCATTTCACTTTTCTGTTTATTTTTTTTACATCTTTTTTTAATCCCATACCCTGAGTAACATATATAATCTGTGCAGCTCGTTCTTTAAAAAAAGACAACCCCTGTCCATAATTTCTGTTCTGGGGAGCAAGAGATAGGGGCTGCTAGGTAAGAGTGTCCCCCACATTGGTGGACCTGGCCAGTCAATGTATTACATGGTTGGCCATTCATATATATAGCATGTAATACTGCATTTCTCCTGTAGTGGCCGCTGCAGTGGAATTGTGTGGTGAATCTTAAAGGGGTTGTCCACTACCAGACAACTGATGACCTATCCACCATATAGGTCATCAGTATATCATCGGTGTGTGTCCAATTCCTGGACTCAGCACGATACCAGTGGGCACCGGATGTCATTGCACACTATGCAGTGTACGGAGCCGGAAGCAGTTGGCTCCGTACATTGCATAGCAGCCGATCTGCCGAACTGCAACTCTGCTCCTATTCACTTGAACAGTACTGCAGTTCGGCAGCTATTCCATGACCGGAGCAAACTGATTCCAACATGGAAGACTGGTAGACGTATAGTGCGCGTAGGTAGCCAGAGCGGCTGATTGGTGCGGGGTTCGAGTGTTAAACCCCCGCATATCATGTACTGATGACCTATCCGGTGGATAGGTCATCAGTTATCCGGTCGTGGACAACCCCTTTAAATTCCGCTAGTGATATCAGCCGATCATTGGTGATTCAATAAGAAAGGGGTTGTCTGCCAAATACAACCCCTTTAAATTCCACATTAAACCTTTACATTAACATGTGAACTATTATTCTGGCCTAATATATACATGAACATTCGGTACTTACATGAGCAACACAATCCTTGTTTCCCAAGACCAATCAACATGTTGAGACACAGGTTGCAGTAGGCAGGTTTGTTGAAGTGCTTCAGTCTCCAAACATGCTGCCCGTCATCCTTCACATTCTGCGGGAGATATTGGTAAAGTGTGACAGTAAATGCTTGTGTAAGTAATAGATCTATAACATGTACATACGACGAGTCATAAAGTGTAGGAAAGAAAGTTCTGACCATGAAGACGTCGCTCTACTGGAATATTGGTGGAAAATGAATCATAACACACAAGGACAACTTGTGGCGGGGGAAAGTAGGAAGTTCTGGAGAAGTTCTTGTGGTTACTACTAGGAGCAAAAGAGTGGAGTGATTGATTCCAGGATACGAGCAAGGCGCCATTCTCATCTGTGTCGGAAGCCCCATTAGGAGCCTCCGTCTGGGATTCTGTCGTACTTGACAGACCCGACGGACCCCGTTATAAGTCAATAGGGTTAGTCTGGCAATGTCGATGCATGTAGGTCATACTGAGCCTAAGAAGAAAATCCACAGGAACAAAAAAAAAAAATGTTGGATGAGCCGTAACCACCCAAGATGGGAAATAAGAGCAGCAGAATAGGAGACCACCAGTAGACATATACTGTAAATGATGGAGCTTGGCTATATGATGGGATGTCTCATATTTCAAGCATTTTTTGGAACATAAGAGACCGTGGGTTTTATATAAAGTAGATCAGCAGACCACAAATCTCTTAACCAGCTCCTGGACAATGGATTGTCTAGTTTAGAAAACTCATTGTCATTTATCCTATTAGGTAATTCTGAGTTAATAGAGGGGGGTCCTCTGTTCAGGATCCTCATCTCATGGCCGGAGTGGAGAGCGGTTGCTTAGAGCGTCTCTGGAGGACCTGTCCTGTATTATACAGATAACACATTGATATGAATGGACGCTGCGTAATGCATAATTTCCCCTGTGGAGGCGCTGCAGGAAACTGATCACTTACTGCCAGGTTTCCCATAGATTGCAGCTGATCACTGGGGGTCGCAGCAGGGGGACACTTTGTGATCAACTTATTGACAAGGGACAAAATAAAAAATACATGTTTTCAGAAAATCCTCCCTTCAGGCTTTGGGTCTGTAACTTCTAGCAATCATATCTCCTGCCAGCAAAATGTATTTACGCAGGATAAGGATGTAGGTGTTTGTGAGAAGTGGAGGCTAAACAACATGTATCCAGTTATGTATATCTTGTAGTAATGCGGCTGCTGGATTCAGGAAGAAAGTAGATATGTTGGGCGGGTTCCTTACGCTATTTGGCTACTCCAGATATTAGGAGCGGCTGTGGCTAGAAACCCACAACAGGTGAAGTAGGGAGTTCCCACCTGGAGAAGCGGTAACCTTACTGGCGGTGCTGGTATGTTGATAGAGACATAGATGTACATCATTGTGGCAGCCATACAGCTGTTATGGGGTTAATGAGAGCCAGCCCTGGCCCCCTTTCCTATGGGCTGTGAGATCCGGTATAGGGTTCCTGCTCTCACAATCACAAAAATATTGTGCATAGTAACTATAGTACCTGTCGCTGACTCACTATTGAAAACAGTGGCAGTTTTCTTACCGCCTATAACTTCCTGATCAATGAGCGCCGTGTTTATAGATCAGGAAACGGCAATGACGCCTTCTGCTCCAGTAACGGCGATCACACGATTTAGCCGATCCAGATGAGCTCGAATGTGTATCTCAGGAGGCTATATGTCCGCTGTAAGTGGGGCTAATCCTGTATGTCAGTCCCAGTTACAGGGGAAATCAGCAATAAAAAAAAAAAAAAAAATTAATGTTAAATGCCCCAAAAGTTCTTTTATGTGTAAAATAAATAAATAAAATCAAAACTAAATATAAAAAAACAAAAAAAAAACACAACAAAGGAAACTAATTCCATCGTTGGCCCAAATCACAACTTAAAACTTTATATCTCCTATGTAAAAGCAACCGAAACGGAAAGAGGAGGACACAATAAAAAAAAAAAAATAATTTAGTGGCACTTTGTGCTATTAAGAAAAAAAATTGAGAAAAAATGTGAAAAACAGATATTTGCTTTTTTTTTTTTTTTTACATTTTCACCCAAAAAAATAAATAAAAAATAAATAAGTAAATATATATATATATATATATATATATATATATATATATAATCACAGGAAAAAAAGGCACAAAAATGATTTATAAGTAAGTGAGAAAAAAATACTTTATAGCCCTATAGCCCTCAAACCTATATGGGCAAAAAAAAATAAAAAAAAAAACTGTGCCTGGTCATTCCTCATGTGCCCTCCATGTTAGACCTCATCAACCTACAAGTCCAAATCCAACCTCTCCAGTCCTGATCCACTACTGTGAACCTCTAACACAACCTCCCCCATACATGACTACCAGACTTCTCTTGAGCTGCCCCTATTCTCTGGAACTGTCTTCCTCATTTTATTTGACCCTACCTTTGGTTTTTCCTTGTAGTATTTTTTTTTCTTATATACTCATATTTTTATCCACATATCATTTTTATATTCAGTTCTACGCTGAGCGACTAATACGAAACATTCTACTAACATTTATAAATGGAGTATATTTTGGCGTTAATCTGAGGCGAAGAAAAGCTTCATTGAGACACATTTGCTCAAATTTGTAAGCCATTAGACGCCAGTTCCGACCAATTTATTTTTAAATGAATCTTTTTAGCTGCTGAGTTTCACTGAAGCTGTGTGATTTTGGAAGCACTTGTTTTTATTAATCAGACTCTTGGGTAGAATAAAGTCGTTTTAGGCACCTTTGTTATATTCTGACTGCAAATTGTGGGATGGATTGAAGGATTTTATGTATGAAAACCACTAGTCAGCAGGAGAGACAACAGAAAAGAACGTAAAAATGTAGGGGAGGCAGCAGAAAGGCAAATAGTCAGGAGAGACAGCAAATAGTCAGGAGAGAGAGCACATGGACAGGAGAGAGAGCAAATAGTCAGGAGAGAGCACATGGACAGGAGAGACAGCAAATAGTCAGGAGAGAGCACATGGACAGGAGAGGCAGCACATGGACAGGAGAGACAGCAAATAGTCAGGAGAGAGAGCACATGGACAGGAGAGACAGCAAATAGTCAGGAGAGAGAGCACATGGACAGGAGAGGCAGCACATGGACAGGAGAGAGAGCAAATAGTCAGGAGAGACAGCACATGGACAGGAGAGACAGCACATGGACAGGAGAGACAGCAAATAGTCAGGAGAGAGCACATGGACAGGAGAGACAGCACATGGACAGGAGAGAGAGCAAATAGTCAGGAGAGACAGCACATGGACAGGAGAGACAGCACATGGACAGGAGAGACAGCAAATAGTCAGGAGAGAGCACATGGACAGGAGAGGCAGCACATGGACAGGAGAGACAGCAAATAGTCAGGAGAGAGAGCACATGGACAGGAGAGACAGCACATGGACAGGAGAGAGAGCAAATAGTCTGGAGAGACAGCACATGGACAGGAGAGACAGCACATGGACAGGAGAGACAGCAAATAGTCAGGAGAGAGCACATGGACAGGAGAGGCAGCACATGGACAGGAGAGACAGCAAATAGTCAGGAGAGAGAGCACATGGACAGGAGAGGCAGCAGAAAGGTACAAGGGGCCGCAGCAGAGCCACTATTTGAAATATCTTGACCCCATATAGTAAAATTATCAGGGTATATTTTATATATCCTCCATCTGGTAGTAACTCTTTAGAACATGTTGTGGGCAACTGAGAGAGGATGTTTTTTTTTCGAGGGGAACACATCATCATTAAATGGGAGGAAATCATAAAGATTTTGTAATCTGCGGGCCCCTGTGGGAGGAATGAGCTAATAATATAATTATGAATACAGTTTGTGGGTGCTTCGGAAGGGGGGCAGTAGACTAATTGGGGCCATCGAAATGAATGTGCTCCATGTATTTGCCTATTAAATGGGGCCATGTGGTGATAGGGGGGCAGCTGACAGGTGGGTGTTGTCCTTTGTTAACTTTATTAGCCTGGACACCTGACTAAAGGAAGAACTCTACTGTCCTGGACAGAAAAAAGGCTG
This sequence comes from Rhinoderma darwinii, assembly GCF_050947455.1. Lineage (NCBI taxonomy): Eukaryota > Metazoa > Chordata > Amphibia > Anura > Rhinodermatidae > Rhinoderma > Rhinoderma darwinii. Next base: position 336,153,290 of record NC_134691.1, read on the forward strand.
GAAGGCAGGGAGGATATCAGAAAGGCAGGAGAGACAGCAGACAGGCAGGAGAGACAGCAAACAGGTAGGAGAGACAGCAGACAGGCAGGAGAGACAGCAGACAGGCAGGAGAGACAGCAGACAGGCAGGAGAGACAGCAGGACAGGAGAGACAGCAGACAGGCAGGAGAGACAGCAGACAGGCAGGAGAGACAGCAGACAGGCAGGAGAGACAGCAGACAGGCAGGAGGGACAGCAGACAGGTAGGAGGGACAGCAGACAGGCAGGAGAGACAGCAGACAGGCAGGAGAGACAGCAGACAGGCAGGAGAGGCAGCAGGACAGGAGATGAAATTGAAAGTATAGTTTTTTTTACTGTCCTGGACAGAAAAAAGGCTGGAAGGCAGGGAGGACATCAGAAAGGCAGGAGAGACAGCAGACAGGCAGGAGAGACAGCAGACAGGTAGGAGAGACAGCAGACAGGCAGGAGAGACAGCAGACAGGCAGGAGAGACAGCAGACAGGCAGGAGAGACAGCAGGACAGGAGAGACAGCAGACAGGCAGGAGAGACAGCAGACAGGCAGGAGAGACAGCAGACAGGCAGGAGGGACAGCAGACAGGTAGGAGGGACAGCAGACAGGCAGGAGAGACAGCAGACAGGCAGGAGAGACAGCAGGACAGGAGAGACAGCAGACAGGCAGGAGAGACAGCAGACAGGCAGGAGAGACAGCAGACAGGCAGGAGAGACAGCAGGACAGGAGAGACAGCAGACAGGCAGGAGAGACAGCAGACAGGCAGGAGAGACAGCAGACAGGCAGGAGAGACAGCAGGACAGGAGATACAGCAGACAGGCAGGAGAGACAGCAGGACAGGAGAGACAGCAGACAGGCAGGAGAGACAGCAGACAGGCAGGAGAGACAGCAGACAGGCAGGAGAGACAGTAGGACAGGAGATACAGCAGACAGGCAGGAGAGACAGCAGGACAGGAGAGACAGCAGACAGGCAGGAGAGACAGCAGACAGGCAGGAGAGACAGCAGGACAGGAGATACAGCAGACAGGCAGGAGAGACAGCAGACAGGCAGGAGAGACAGCAGACAGGCAGGAGAGGCAGCAGGACAGGAGATGAAATTGAAAGTATAGTTTTTTTTCGATCATTGTCTAAAGCAGTAGAATCTATAAGTAAAGTCATATTTAATAGCACAAACGTACACTATGAAAACCGCCATAGACAAAAACAACCGTCATATGACAAATACTCCATTAAGATGTGTGTTCAGCTCAGTGGTATTTCGATGGCGGGTGGAGGAGTAAAAATAATTATCCAGTTAAAGCAGAATCTCTATTTAAATGAAAATGTTTACAACTTTCTAATATACTTTATGTTTCAATTCCTCACCATTTTCTAGATCTTTGCTTGCTGTCAGTGAATGAGAACACTTGTTTATATTCAGAGGCTGAAGACATGTAAAAAGCGTATACATTGTATCCAGTTGGGGCAATATTCTGTGAGCTAAACACATCAAGGCCCAGTTCACAAACAATGCCAAAACCCGTCCGAAATCGTCTCCCATTGATTTCAATAGAAGACGGAGGCGTTTTTTTTTCCCACGAGCAGAAAAAAAAAACGCTTGTGGGAAAAAGAAACGCCATGCCCTTTCTTCCTGCATTTCCGTCTCTGACCTCTCATTTACACCAATGGGAGGCAGAGAAAGCGTTTTGCGCAGCGTTATTTTGCCCCCAACGCTCAATGGCAACGAAAAACGCTGCAAAAAGAGCAGCAAAGAAAGTGCAGTCAGGTCAAAATCCTGAAAGAGTTTTGAGGCAGATTTTTCTGCCTGCAAAAAACTCTGTGTGAACATACCCTTACAGCAGCTGCAGAAATGTCTCTGGTAATTTGCTACAATGTATCAGTTTGGAGTCCAGGCTGTTTGGCTCAGGCCCCATGCACATGACCGTAAAACCGCG